>NW_006921603.1:20796749-20807661 GCF_000298275.1 Orycteropus afer afer | reverse complement strand
CTCAGGGGTCCAAGATTATCTTCTGTGTCTGTGTTAATTGGTTTTCCTTTTCTTTGTTGAAGAGCGTCTGTCCAGTCCTTGTGCCTAGTTCACCATCTTGATTTCCATTGTGTTGAAACATCTTAATGGATATTCTATTAATTCCTGGAGTCTTATTTTTCGCCAGTGCTTTCAGTGCAGCTTGGAGTTCTTCCTTCAATACCATTACTCCTTGATCATATGCTATCTCCTGAAATGCGTGCACATCCACTGATTCTTTTTTGTACAGTGACTCTGTGTATTCTTTCCATCTTCTTTGGATGCTTCTTGCATCATTCACTCTTTTGCCCTAGAATCCTTCAACATTACAACTCTAGGCTTGAATTTTTTCTTCAGTTCTTTCAGCTTTGGAAATGGTGACTATGTTTCCCTTTTGGTTTCCTAATTTCAAGTCTCTGTACATTTCATTATAATATTTTATGTTGCCTTCTCAGGCTGCTGAAATCTTGTTCATTTCTTCTATTTGCTTTAGCTACTCTCTGTTCAAGAACAAGTTTCATAGACTCTTCTGAGATCCATTTTAGTCTTTTCTTCCTTTCTTGTTTTTTTAATGACCTTTTGTTTTCTTCATGTAGGATGTTCTTAATGTCATCCCACAACTCATTTGGTCTTCGGTCATCAGTGTTCAATGAGTCAAATCTGTTCTTCAGCTGGTCTCTAAATTTAGGTGGGATATAATGAAGGTTATATTTTGGCTCTTGTGGACTTATTTTAGTTTTCTTCAGCTTCAATTTGAACTCGCATACAAGCAATTGATGATCTGTTTCATGGTCAGCTCCTGGCCTTGTTCTGCTTGATACTGAGCTTTTTCATCACCTCCTTCTGCAGTTGTAGTCTATTTGATTCCTATGTATTCCATCTGGTGAGGTCCACATACATAGTTCCCATTTATGCTGTTAAAAAAGAGGTATTTGCATTAAATAAGTCATTGGTCTTGAAAAATTCTATAATGCAATCTCCAGCATTATTTCTATCACTAAGTCCATATTTTCCAACTGCCAAAACAAACATGGACTATACTAAGTACGAATCTAGGAAAGCTGAGAAGTTGTCGAGAATGAAATGAAATGCTTGAAGATTGATCTCCCAGGCATTAATGAGCTGAAATGGACTGATATTCTCCATTTTGAGTCAGACAATCACATGGACCAAGATGCCAGGAATGACAAATTGAAGAGGCTTCATGGTCAGAAACCACATTTTAAGATCTATCCTAAAGTACAACACTGGATATTATACACAAACCTACAAAGAAGATCAGTTAGTAAAGTAACAATATTCAAATGTATGTACCAACCACTACTACCAAAGATGAAGAAAATGAAGATTTTTACCAATTCTACAGTCTGAATTTGATCAAACATGCAATCAAGATGCATTCATAATCACTGATGATTGGAATGTGAAAGTTGAAAACAAAGAAGGAAGATCGATAGTGGGAAAATATACTCTTGGTGATAGATGTGATGCTAGAAATCACATGAAAGAATTTTGCAAGACCAATGACTTATTCATTGCAAATACCTTTCATCAACAACATAAATGGTAACTATATACATGGACCTCATCACATAGAATACACAGGGATGAAATCAACTACTTGGAAAGAAACAATGGAGAAGCTGAATATCACCAGTCAGAAGAAGGCCAGGATCAACTGCAGTATAGATCATTAATTCCTCATATGCAAGTTCAGAGATGGCTCGACAGCACATAACAACAACAACAAAGTTCAAATTGAAGTTGAAAAAAATTAAGTCCATGAGAACAATAGTACAACCTTGAGTATATCCCACCCGAATTTAGAAACAATGTCAAGAATAGATTTGATGCATTGAACACCAATGACTGAAAACCAGACAAGTTGTGGAACAATATGAAGGACATCATACACAAAGAAAGCAAAAGGTCATTAAAAAGATAGGAAAGAAAGAGAAGACCAAAGTGGATGTCAGAAAGACTCTGAAATTCACTCTTGAAAGGAGAGTAACTAAAGTGAATCAAATAAATGATGAAGTAAAAGAGCTGAACAGAACGTTTCAAAGGGCAGCTTGAGAAGACAAAGTAAAGTATTATAATGAAATGTGCAAAGACCTAGAGTTAAAAAATCAAAAGGGAAGAATATGCTTGGCATATCTCAAGCTGAAAGAACTGAACAAAAAATTCAAGCCTCAATTTACAGTATTGAAAGATTCTACAGGTAAAATATAGAATGATGCAGGAAGCATCAAAAGAAGATGGAAGGAATACACAGAGTCACTGTACCAAAAAGAACTGGTGACAAACAAGGCTCCAGGGATTATAAAAGTAACAATTGAGAAGTTTCTACAAACAGATGCAACACTGGAAGTACTCAGTCATCTATGCCAAGAAATTTATAAGACAGCTATCTGTTCAACTGACTGGAAGAAATCCATATTAATGCTTATTCCAGAGAAAGAGGACCCAAAAGAATGTTGAAATTATTGAGCAATATCATTCATATCAGAGTCAAGTAAAATGTTGCTGCAGGTAATTAAACAATTGTTACAGCAGTACATCAACAGGGATCTGCCAGAAATTCAAGCCAGGTTCAGAAGAGGACACAGAATGAGGGATCCCACTGCTATTGTGAGATGGATCTGGATTGAAAGCAGAGAATACTGGAAAGTGTTTACCCATGTTTATCAACTATGGAAAGGCATTTTACTGTGCGGATCATAACAACTTATGGGTCACGTTATGAAGAATGGGAATTCCAGAACACTTCAATGTGCTCATATGGAACTTGAACATAGACCAACAGGCCTTTGTTTGAACAGAACAAAGAGATAGTGCATAGTTTAAAATCAGGAAAGATGTGCATCAAGATTGTATCCTTTCACCCCACTTATTCTATCTGTATGCTGAGCAAACAATCTGAGAATATGGACTATATGAAGGAGAATGAGGCATTAAGTTTGGAGAAAGACTCATTAACAACCTGCAATATGCAGGTGACACAATCTTATTTGCTGAAAGTGAAGAAGACTTGAAGCACTTATGATGAAGGTCAAAGATTATAGCGTTCAGTATGGATTGTACCCCAGCATAAGAAAACAAAAATCTTCAAAACTAGACCAATAAGTAACATCATGGTAAACAGAGAAAAGAATGAAATTGTTAAGAATATTACTCTTACTTTGATCCACATTCAGCACCCATGGAAGCAGCAGTCAAGATATCAAATAATTAGACAAATCTGATGCAAAAGACCTCTATAAAGTGTTAAAAAGCAGTGACGTCACTTTGATGACTAAGGAGCACCTGACCTAAGCCATGTTATTATCAATTGCCCTATATGCATGTGACGACTGAACAATGAATGAGGAAGACTGAAGAAGAATTGATACTTTTGAATTATGGTATTGGCATAGAATATTGACTACACCATGGACTGCCAGAAGAATGAAAAAATCTGTCTTAGAAGAAGTACAGCTGGAATGCTCCTTGGAAGAGAGGATGGTGAGACTTCATCTCATGTGTTTTGGACATGTTATCAGGAGAGGACAGTCATTGGAAAAGGACATTGTTCTGGTTACCTAGTGTCACTCTGACAGAAATATACCACAAATGGGATGGCCTTAACAAACAGGAGTTTATTCTTAAAATTTGGAGGCTTTAAGTCCAAGTTCAAAGTGCCAGGCTCTACGGGCTGGGTGAAAGCCCCTCAACCTTGGGGTCCAACTCTGCCTCCTGCTCCCGGCCCCCTGGAGCTAGAGGTATTTCTTCACTCAGACAGCTGCAGGCTGCTGAGGCTGAGAAGCCCCAAGGCTGACAAGTAATAAGGCACAGTCCCTATGTTACCAAACCACATGGCAGGCCATTAACTTAAGTCCATTGTAAGTCCCAAGGTCGGCAGAGTATAGCAGGCTGCTGAGCAACAATACAGCTACATGCAGGGTCCAAGCATGCCATAGGCTAGAGACCATTCCCAAGTCTTCTCCTTAAATACAGGAAGCAGACCACATCCCAAAGGCAGTTACTCAGCTGCTTGTGGTAGATCCTACCATGGAGTTGATTGCCAGTTTCATCATGGGGAATAACTATCACCAGCTGCCCAGCCACTCAACCAGGCCCAGCCAAGTTGGCACACAAACATAACTACCACAGACATCATGCTTGGTGAAGCAGAGGGTCAGTGAAAAAGGGAAGACCCTTAAGGAGATGGACTAACACAATGGCTGTGATAATGAGCTCAATCATGGCAACAATTGTGAGGATGGCACAGGACCAGAGAGCGTTTTGCTCTGTGCTACATAGGGTCACTCTGAGTTGGAACCTACTCAATGGCACCTAACAGCACAACAACCTTGACTTCAGGGAGAACACTGCCTGAAAAATACCTAATACCACTTCCACCACTATCTATGGTGTCAGTGAAGTACAACAGCTTAAGTACGACTTCTTGTTAATAGTATTGATAGCAACAACAAAAATTGTTGCACGTTTGTGTGTCGTGCACTGCTCTAAGTGCCTACCTAATATTAGCTCATTGATTTCTCATAACAATTTTATGAGTTAGATGCTTTTCTTTTAGCCCTATTTTACAGATGAGAAAACTGAGACACAGTGAAATTAAGTAACTTGCCAAAAGTTACAGCTTGCAAATGGCAGTGGCAGGATTTGAATCCAAGCAGTTAGGCTTTGGATAATCTATGTCATTTGTAACAGCACGCTTTACCAAGGTCTGCTCATCCTAAAATAAGAGAAGAAGGACCACCCTTCAGGTCCCAAAGTGTTCTCCCTTCTTGATGAGGGCTTTCTACTCCACCTCAGAGCTGTAGCTGAGGAAGACAGTCCAGATGAATTATTTGTTATTGTTGTTGTTGTTAGTTTTCATCAATTTGGCTCTAACTTATGACGACCTTATGTGTAACAGAAGGAAATATTGCCCAGTCATGCATTATCTTCATGACCATTGGTATGTTTGAGTCCATTGTTGCAGCTATTGTGTAATGTCTTCCAACTAAGTGGGCTCAAGTTAGCCATCGAGTTGGTTTTCAAGGCTGGTTGTTAAGTTCTCACAAGGAATGCATTTGGATAACACAAAGGGAATCATTGGAAGGATCTTACCCTGGAACAAGGAGGATACTTCTTGGGGAAAACAATACAGACAGGGAGACTAGAGATCTTCCCAAGTGCAGGTTAGTTCATTTAAGTTTGTCAAAGCTGACCTAGAGGCCCTTGTGTGGCACAAACGGGTTTTGCTGGGCTGCTAATCTAAGGGTTGGTGATTCAAACATACCCAGCAGCACCATGGCAGAAAAGCCTGGAGATCTGCTTCTATAAAGATTACAGCTAAGTATATTCTACGGGGTTCAGTTATACTCTGTAGCACATGGGGTCACATGAGTCAGAATCAGTTTGAAGGCAGAGGGTTTGTTTTGGTTTGGTTTGAGGCTGACCTCAGGCTTCGAGACTTTGCACATGCCATTCCTTTGCCTGGAATTCTCCCTTGCTTGTCTATTCTTCGAGTTCAATCCTTTACCTCCTCAGAGAGGTTTGCACTGATCATTCAATTCAAAATAAATGTGCTGTCCCATCCTCCACTCTCCATTATTCTCTTTAATAGTCCACTCTATTTCTTGTCACCACTTACCATAATTTGTAACTATATGCTGGTTGTTTTCTGATATTCCCAATGTTCTGCCCTAAGAGGGCAGAAACCATGTCTATCTTATTCACTGCTGTAAATTCCAGAGCCTTGTTGTTCAAGGCCTGGTACATAATGTGGGTTCATTCAGCACTTGTTAAATGCACAGATGAATATGCTGAAAGCATGAATGAGTACATTGACCTTACCCATTTCCAGCCCATATTGGCCCCGCTCTTCACCATTGTATCCTGCACTTTTCCCTTTGGAGGGAATTGCTGAGCTCTTGAGCCAGCTTTCAATACCCATCACTTCCTTAGCAGAGGATTTCTTTCCACCCAGTCTTCACCATGAAGCACCCAAGTCTTTTGGAAGAAAGAATGAACCAAGCACAAATGAGGAATCTAAACAGAGTAGATGAGTGGCCCACATTGCCCAGTTCTGTTTTTAAAAGAAACCAGCTTTGGAGCTCCAAAGTCTTCATTCCTAGAAAAGAAAACAGAGTGGAAGTAAGTTACTCACACTACAGGGGGCAATGGTTTCTTTTAAAGTTAGTACCAGAATCTTAACCACTGTGCGCAAAATCTCTTTAAAACTGAATAAGACCTAAGGTCAGAATGATTATCCCATAACTGAATCATAGCTGGACACAAGTCATGGCAGAAAGAAGACACCATGGCCCAATCCCATCACCCCAGCTGTAGAGAATCCACAGTCCTATTTCCTTTGGAAATAGAGGGGTAGGGAAAATAGAGGGAAAAAAAAAAATCACAACACAGTTGGGGGTAGGGAAGCAACTTTGCTGCTAAATGTGTTCTTCCTCCTGCAGAGCCCTGGGAAAGTAAAACTGACAACTCAAGATGACTTCAAAGTGGCAAGTGGTGCAGTTCAATGAAGGGACTAGACTTACATGATCATTAAAACAGCAGAATTTCCCAGAAGGCTATTCCTGGAAATAAAATGCCAAGCATAGCACAAGTCATCACAAAGCCTCTGGCGCAGGAATTTCCAGCTTGACAGAAATTATCCACTTTGTGTTCAAAGAGAAAAGACCATTATCCCACTTCCTTGTTTTTGAGACTTGGAAATAATTAGTTAAACAAATAGTTGCTATGCAACTCATTTGACTTATTGGCTCTGTGATAACACCTCTAGGTCTCAATATCCTTCTGTAGAATGGGAGTAATAGTAATACTTACCTCATTGTTGTTAGTTGTGGTCAAGTCAGCTCCAATGCATGGTGACCTTACATATAATAAAATGAAATATTCCCCAGTCTTGTATCATCTCCATGAACTTTAGTATGTTTGAATCCATTATTGATGCTATTTTGCTAATCTATGTCATTAAGCGTCTCCCTCCCTTTCATCAACCTTCTACTTTATCAAACATTACATCCTTTTCTAGTGACTTAGTTCTTGGGATTGTGTAAAGATTAAGTGAATTTTAATATAAATAAATGCTTAGTGTAGTGTCTGACAAATAGTAAATTCTATGAGAGTGTTGAAAACTAATTTGTTTTGCAGATGTTAAATAGTTACAGCAAATATGCTCACAATGCAAGTTATACACTTGCAAGTTATACACAATGCAAGTTACACATTTCCATCACATTTTATCCCAGTATCAGTTTGGTCTCCTGCTTTCATACTAGAGCAACCTGGGGGCAACCTTTTTCTCTGTGTACCCTAGTGTCAGCAAAGTATTTGGCAAGCAATAATAATAATAATAAAAAACTCACTGCCATCAAGTTGATTCAGACTCATAGCAACACCTTCCAAGGTGGTAAATCTTTATGGAAGTAGATTGCCCAGTCTTCCTTGCACAGAGTGGCTGGTAGGTTTGAATGGCCAACCTTCTGGTTAGCAGTCAGGTTTAGGCACTGTGCTACAAGAGCTCCTTTTGGCAAGTAACAGGCACTCAGTAAGTATTTGTGATGAATAAATACACTGTACATTGTTGCGAGGGTATAAAATGAATAACCCACAGTTCTTGTCCTTGGAGAGCCCATAGTCTAGTAGGGGAGAATGATATAAAACAAATCCCTATCAAGTGTGACTAAAATTATATTAGAGGTATGAAAAAATCACCATTAGGAATGAAGGAAAGACACCTTAAAAGGAGCCGCCCTTAAAAGAGGAGAGGGATTTTGCCAGATGAAGAAGGTGAGATTAAAGGAGGTGACATCTGGACTGCGTTTTGAAGGATGAGCAGGAGTTAGCCAGATGAAGAAGGTAGAGCAGTCTCTCCAGGCAGATGAAATAGCATGTGTGAGCTTCAGGCCCTTTTGTGTGTAGAGTATATGTATCTGTATATCTCCCCATTAGTCAGTAAATTCCTACAGGATGGAGTCAGAAAGCTTTTTTTTGTGAAGGGCTAACTAGTAAATATTTTTCCTTCTGCAAGCCATGCAGTCTCTGTCACAACTACTCAACTCTGTTGTTGTAGCAGGAAAACAAGGAGATGATATGTAAACAAATGGGCATGGGCAGATTTGGCCCATAAAAGGGCCATATTTGCCAATCCCAGAATATGAAAACTTCCAAAGGATATAGTGTGTGAGGGTGTCTAATCCAAAGAGTTCATTCTAGGGAGCCTCTCACATAATCAAACTTGTTCTTTATATTAGTTATCAATTGCTGTGTTACAAGTTATCTCAAATCTTAGTGGCTCAAACCAACAATATCTACCACAGTTTCTGTGGGTCAAGAAGAGCTTATACCTTACGGATTGCAGTAGAATATATACAATATAGTGCTGGGAGTTGAGCTCAATCATACCAACAATCATGAAGATGATGCAGGACCATACAGTCTTGTTCTGTTATATGTGAAGTTGCCATGAGTTGGAGCTAACTTAATGGCAATTTACAACATCCACTGTTGATAGGATTGTTAAATGGTGCAGCCTCTGTGGAGAAGAGTTAGTAAATACCTTAAAAAGTTAGATATAGAATTACCATATGACCCAGCAATTACATTCCTAGGTCCATACCCAAGAGGCTTGAGAACAGGAACTCAATTAGACACATAATATTTAGCCAAAAGGAAGAAACAACCCAAGTGTCCATTAACAGATGAATGCATAAACAAAATACTGTATATTCATGCAATGGAATCTTCCTGGGCCAGAAAGAAAAATGCTACCACATGGAAGAACCTTGAAAACAGTATGCTGAGAGAAATAAATCAGAGACAAAGGGCAAATATTGTATGATCTTACTTATATGAAATATTTAGAATAGGTAAATGCAAAGACACAAAAGTTTATTCTTTCAGCAAGCAAAATTGTGTTGTCTGCATATCACAGGTTCTTAATGAGTCTTCCTCTAATCCTGATACCATAATCTACTTCATATAGTCCAGCTTCTTGGATTATTTGTTCAGCATACAGATTGAATAATTATGGTGAAAGGATGCAACCCTGGCATACTCCCTTTCTGATTTTAAATCATATAATATCCCTTTGTTCTGTTTGAATGACAGCCTCCTGGTCTATGTACAGATTCCTGATGAGCACAATCAAATGTTCTACAATTCCCATTCTTCCCAATGTTATTTGTAATTTGTTATGATCCATACAATTGAATCCTTTTGCATAGTCAATAAAACACAGGTAAACATTTTTCAACAACAACAACAACAAACATTTTTCTGGTATTCTTTGCTTTCAGCCAAGATCCATGGTGTCACTAGAGTTGGGGTTACCCAGTGCATTAACTCATGTTGTCACCCCACCCTCCATGGACATCCTTCTGTAACAGACCATATAGAATCCTTACTAATGTTTATTATCAACTTTAATCATAGAATATATGTGATAAGTATATTTGTGATTTGCTTATATATACATTTTTAGATTATATGAATACTAACAACAAAATTGTTTTGTAAAATCTTTCTACATTGAATTACAACATTATTAGTTAGAATAGTATTATCTCTGAATAGAAAGCTTTTTAATTTTTCTCCTTCATTTCCTTTCATTAATACTCCATTATCAAAAAAACTTATTGATATAAGTTCACAAATACTAATTACCACAATATTATACCTAAATCATCATAAAATTAGACAAAATCAGCGACTTAAAAACACTGGAAGTAATGAAAACAACAGTGCATGCTTGTAGCATTTGCAGATGAAACCACATGATTCAAAGCATCTGGTAACAGGATAATTATGAAAGCTCTGACAAAAACACATTGGAAGTTTCAAAAAACTATAAATTTGAAAACCTTGAAGATATGGACAAATTTCTAGAAACATACTACTTACCAAACTAACACAATCTATGTAGAAAATTTGAACAGATTTATCACAAAAGAAAAATTGAATAGATAATAAAAACTTCCAACAAAAAGAGTCCTGCCTAGACACTTTTGTTGGCAAATTCTACCAGACAAATCACACAAGAACTGACACCAATTCTACTCAAGCTATTCCACACCACAGAAAAAAATGAAACACTCCTGAACTCATTCTATGAAGCAAGAATACCCATGATACCAAAACCATGCAAAGACATCACTAAAAATAATAATAATAATAATGTTGTTGTTGTTGTTGTTATGTGCCATCGAGTCAGACCAATATTCCTTAAAAATACTGACACACAAATTGTCAACAAAATTCTCATCAACAAAATTCAACAACATATCAAAAAAATATTACATTATGACCAAGTGAGAGTCATACCAGATATACAAGGATAGTTCAACATTAGAAAGACAATCAATGCGATCCACCACATAAATAAAACAAAGAAAAAAAAACCAACACATAATCATATCAATTGATGTAGAAAATGCTTTGACAAAATCCAACACCCATTCTTGAAAAAACTCTCAGCAAAATAGAAAGGAAATTACTCGATGTAATTAAGGACATATACACAAAATCAATGGCATCCAAATTGACAAAGAAGAAGTAAAACTAATTCTATATGCAGATGATGTGATCTTATACAAAGAAAATTCTACAGACTCGACAAGAAAACTACTGGGAATAATAGAAAGATTCACCAAAGTGACAAGGTAAAAGATCAAAATACAAATATCAGTAGGATTCCTCTCACTAACAAAGAGAACTCTGAAAGGAAACCAGGAAAACAATATATCATGTACAATAACAACCCCGCGAAAAATGAAATACTTAGGAATAAATCTAACCAGAGGCACAAAAGACCTATACAAAGAAAAGTACAAAACACTACTACAAGAAACCAAAAGAAACCTACATAAATGGAAGAATATGCCAT
>NW_006921603.1:20794354-20796534 GCF_000298275.1 Orycteropus afer afer | reverse complement strand
GTTTCCCAATCTCAAAACCTACTATACAGCCACAGTAGTCAAAGAGCCTGGTGTTGGTACAATGCCAGACACATAGATCAATGGAACAGAATTGAGAACTCAGATTAAATCCATTCACTTATGGACAGCTGGCCTTTGACAAAGGGCTGAAACCCAATAAATTGGGAAGAGATAGTCTCTTTAACAAATGCTGCTGGCAAAACTGGATATCCATTTGTAGAAAAATGAAACAAATCCATATCTCTCACCATCTATAACTCAAGATGGATCACAGACCTAAATGAAAAACCTAAAACTATAAAAGTCATCAAAGAAAATATAAGGGCAAATATCAAACTTAACTAAAAACACACAAACAGCAGAAGACAAACTAGACAACTGAGACTGCCTAAAAATTAAACATTTATACACATCAAAAGACTTCACCAAAGGAATAAAAAGAGAACCTACAGACTGGGAAAAAAATAATTTTGGCAATGCATACCAGACAAAGGTCTAATCTCTAAAATATATAGGAAACATCAACGCCTCAATAACAAAAAGACAAATAATCCAATTAAAAATAGTTAGAGGACATGAACAGATACTTCACTGAAGTAGACATTCAAGCAGCTAACCAACACATGAAGAAAATACTTGCAATCATCAGCTATTAGAGATGGAAATCAAAATAGCAATGAGATGTCATCTTACTCGAGTATTAATAGCAAAGTTCAAAGCAACAGAAAACAACAAATGCTGGTGAGGGTAGGGAGAAACTGAAACACCCTCATACACTGTTGGTGGGAGTGTAAAATGGTACAACCACTGTGGAAAACAGTATGGCACTTCCTTAAAAAGTCAGAAAAAGAAATACTACACAATCCTGCAGTCTCACTAGTAGGTATATATCTTCAAGAAATAAGAGCTGTGACATGAACAGATATATGTACACCATTTCAGCATTATTCACAATAGCAAAAAACGAAACCTAAGTGTCCATTAATGAATAAATGGAATACTAAGCAAGGTTAACTTGTGAAACATCTCATAACATGGATGAACCTAGAGGATATTATGCTGAGTGAAATTAGTCAATAACAAAAGAAACAAATATTATATGAGACCACTACTACAAAAATCAAGAAAAGGTTTATACACAGACAGAATCATTCTTGGAAGTTCAGCAAGGGTGTGAGGAGATGGAAAGATAAACTACGAACTAGAGGGTAGACATATATTAACTTGGGTAAAGAAAAGGTAATACACAATAAGGGAGGTCAGCACAAAATGATCAAGGCAAAGCAAGACAGTGGGAGGAGTGCAAGAGTAAAAGACAACAAAGGTAAATAGTATTAAATACACAAACCATAATAAAAGAATTAACATGATCTATGAGAGAACTCATAGATAGATATTCAATCTGAATAGGATAGGAAGGCAAATGGGATTATATTCACAAATATATATAGATTTCACAGAGGTTATTTCTATATACAGATTTATATGTGCTGCAAATATATCCATAAATGTAGTGGAGCATACATGGAGCACATTTGTGAAAACTTCTTATCTATAACCAGACACCTGGAGGGAATGTGTCACTGGGCCTGGAATCTCAGAACCATAGTCTCAGGGGACACTAAGGTCAATTGGCATATAACATAGTCCACAAAGAGAATATTCTATATCCTACTTTGATGAGCTCTGGTGGCGTGGTGCCTAAGACATTTGACTGCTAACCAGAAGATTGGCAATTCAAACCTGCCAGCCATTCCACGGAAGGAAGACTGGGCAATATACTTCTGCAATGATTTACCATCTCAGAAACTCAAAGGGGATCGCTATGAGTCAGAATTGACTCGATGACAGTGAGTTTTGTTTTTTTTTTTTTACTTTGGTGAGTAGCAACTGGGATCTTAAAAATTTTTTATGTGGCCATCTAAAGTGCAACTATTGGCATCTCCCCATCCAGAGCAAAGAAGAGTGAAAAACAATCAAAGATGCAAGGAAACAATTGGTCCAAAGGACTAATGGACCAAGTGAAACCCAGCATCCACAATCCTGAGACTAGAAGAACTAGATGATGCCTGTCTACCACTGCTGAGCGCTCTGAAACTGAAACAATAGGAGGTCCTGGATGGAGTGGGAGAAAAAAATGTAGAACAAAATTAAAAATGATTAAAAATATAAATAGACAA
>NW_006921603.1:20791474-20793448 GCF_000298275.1 Orycteropus afer afer | reverse complement strand
TGTTGAGCTCGTTAGCCCCTGTAGCTGTGTGAGTTGGGAAAAGCCTGCAGCTTGATGTTTGATCCAGAAACTTGGGACTTGTCAGCCTCTAAAACTGTGTGAGCCAGTTTCCTAAGATAATCTTCTCTCTATATATATGTATATGTAAGCTTTACTGGTTTTGCTTCTCTAGAGAACCCAGCCTAACACACCCTCTGACAGTGTAATCCAGTGTAGACCACATCCCCCACAACACCTTAGTGACACCACTTACACATTATAACAGGAAACATGGATTACTGGAGGCCATTTTGAGGCTGGCTACCACACCCTTTCTTCATAACAGCTGTTTGAGAGGCACCTTATTGTTGTTTCCCTCCCTCCCCTATTTTAGTCAAAAAGTGATCATGCAACCTCAAAAGGATATGAAAGTCCCAAACTCCCCACATTAATCATAAAAGACAATAAGATAGCCACTTGGTTACTTAGGAGACAATAAAACATTGCATGGATTCTTGCTACCTTTGTTTTCCTGAAGAGCAGGAGAGAGGCTGGAGTAAAAACACAAGAATATCATCTCTGGAATTCTCCAGAATGGTTCATTGAATAGCTAACTGTTCCCCATCAATAAAACCACCCCAACCTTCTGTCCCCAGCCTCCTCAGCATGCCCTATGGTCAGTTGCACTACATTGACAGTTGCTTCATACTTCACTTTCCATAAGAAACCACTATTTAAAACTTTACTTAAAAACACAGCTTGTTTTTCCTGGATAAATTGCAGTGGGGAAAATTTAAGCAAACAGATCCTGAACCAACTTTGCTCTATCACACTGTTTGGAACTTAGGTTCTAATACTTTAGGATTAAAGGGGCCTTACCATCTTTTTGGGAGCTCTGGTAGCATAGTGCCTAAGACACTTGACTGCTAACCAGAAGGCTGGCGGTTCAAAGCCACCAGCCACTCCTCGGAAGGAAGGTTGGGCAACCCTACTTCTGCAATGATACTGCCTTGGAAACCCAAGGAGAGGTTGCTATGAGTTAGGGCCAACTAATGGCACATAACACCACCACCACCACCATCTTTTCAGCCTCCAGCCTGCTGCAGTACTCTTTTCTTCAGTACCCCTACCCAATAGTCTCCCTGATTCTGCTTACAAGTATCACAGGTCAGTTTTGACAGGCTAGAGGCTGAAGAGAAGTTGGATCATCTCTTCAAGATGCCTCTTTCCCTCGTGCATGGAGGCTCTGTTTTGTGATTGAGGGGGAAGAGAGGGATTTTTGTCTTAGTTATTTTGGTTTTCCAAATGACAGGAGACAGTTGAGAGAGAGGTAAAGGTGACAGAGAAGCATAGTATGTTATATGTCCCAGTTTCAACTGTAGGATTGTCTTTGAAACTTGATATCCAGGGAGATGAGGGCTAGCATCTGGAAGAGGCATCTTGTTGTGGGGAGAGGTAGACTCTGGCCAAGAGTATTGTTTTTTGTGGCTTAGATGACAAACTGTGGCACAGAAGTAGGACTGCAGTCCACAGTACTGCTCAAAGCCTAGCAACATATGGGCACCTTAAGGCCTAGGGATTAAGATTATACTGGGAGAAATCTTCCTTGGCACAGACTTTGGTGTTTTCACAATTAGCATCATTAGTGGAGGCAGCAACAAAACTGTTTGAGCATGTTTATACCAGGAACGTCATTGACGGGGAAGCCATGGTATATGACCAAGCATCTGTAGCATACAGACAGCCCTGTAAGCAAAGGTAAGCACTCACTAGAGACTTCTGGAAATGACTGTGGCATCTCTGGGTGAGGATAATAAAGTCTCTTTTTTTTTTATTTATCTTTTTTTTTTTTAATTGTGATTTGGGTGAAGATTTACAGAGCAAATTCACTTTCTATACAGCAGTTCACATATACTTTGTCTCATGTCATTGACCACAGTTTACCACAATGCAACAGCACCCCTCCCACTTCCTCCCCATAGTTACCACTTCCCG
>NW_006921603.1:20772312-20791151 GCF_000298275.1 Orycteropus afer afer | reverse complement strand
CCAGGATCTCCTACATCCCTTCCAAGTGTATGACCGTGGTAGCCGGGCACCATCTAGTTCTTCTGGTCTCATAGTTGTATAGGTTGCAGATCAGATGGTGTACCAGTTGCAAGGACTGATTGTTTCCACTAATTTTGGTTTTCTTCTTTCTTCTTTGCTCTTGATGAGGAGAGACCCATCGTTGCTTCTAGATGGCAGCTTGCTAGCTTTTAAGATCCCAGTCACTACTCGCCAAAGAATGAGGTAGAACAATGTTTTGTATATTATGTTATGCCAATTGAGCTTGATGTCCCCTGCGACTATGGTCCCAAGCCCACAGGTTCAACTACTCAATCCCTCTGGGTAGCTGGCTGTGACCAAGCAGTGACCACAACCTTGCCCCTTGTCAGCTCTACTATACACCTGGGGATTCTGATCATTCACATAAACTTATGGGACCATTGTCTGCCAACCCTATATATGATCTTGGATACACTCCCTATTTCATAGATATACCGAATCATTTAGCCTGTCCACCTATCTATCCATCCATATACCCATGTTTGCCTTCACTGAGAATTCAGTACTGTATATGTGAAAGGTTTCATATTTGTTGTCTGTACTTCCCATGTGCCTCTCTATGTCTTTCTCATCCTCAATGCTGCCATATTGGTCACTCACATTTGGTACGTTGCCTTTCTCTTCACCCAAATCAATATCTGTCTCTATCTATCTAATAGCAGTCCCTCCCCTCCCCTCCCATCCCATAACAAAGTCTTATAATCTGACATAACTGGAGGCTATGTCACTGGTATTTCAAATACCAGTGGAGTCAGTGCTTCCAGACTAAGGTAGACTGAGGAGAAGGACAGGGCCATTTATTTCTGAAAAATTGGCCACTGCAACTTATGAATAGCAGTGAAATACTGCCTGATATATTACTGTGAAACTTTATGAATAGCAGTGAAACATTGTCTGATATAATGCCAGAAGGTGAGCCCTTCAGGTTGGAAGGCCCTCAAAATATGACTGCAGAAGAGTTGCCTCCTCAAAGTAGAGTCAATCTTAATGACATGGATGAAGGAAAGTTTTGGGAACTTCATTTGAGGTTGTGGCACAGCTCAAAATGAGAAGAAACAGCTGCAAACATCCATTAATAATTGGAGCATGGAATGTATGAAGTATGAACCTAGGAAAACTGGAAGTTGTCAAAATGAAATGGAATGCATAAAGATCAATATACTAA
Source organism: Orycteropus afer afer (assembly GCF_000298275.1). Taxonomy (NCBI): domain Eukaryota; kingdom Metazoa; phylum Chordata; class Mammalia; order Tubulidentata; family Orycteropodidae; genus Orycteropus; species Orycteropus afer. The sequence continues at coordinate 20,789,926 of NW_006921603.1, read as the reverse complement.
GCATCAGTGAGCTGAAATGGAGTGGTATTAGCCATTTTGAATAAGACAGTCACATAGTCTACTGTGCTGGGAATGACATATTGAAGAGGAGTGGCATTGAATTCATTACCAAAAAGAATATTTCAAGATCCATACTGAAGTATAATGCTGTCAGGGATAGAATAATATGCATATGCCTGCAAGGAAGACCAGTTACTATTACTCCAATTTACACACTAACCACTAAAGTCAAAGATTAAGAAATAGATTTTTTTTTTTTTTTACCAACTTCTATAGTCTGAAATGGGAGCTCTGGTAGCATAGTGGCTAAGACACTTGCCTGCTAACCAGACGGCTGGCGGTTCAAACCCACCAGCCACTCCTCGGAAGGAAGGTTGGGCAATCCTACTTCCGTAGTGATAACTGCCTCGGAAACCCAAGGAGGGGTCGCTATGAGTCGGGGCCGACTCGAAAGCACATAACAACAACAACAACAACATAGTCTGAAATTGACAAAGCATGCAATCAAGATATACTGATAATTACTGATGATTGGAATGCAAAAGTTGGAAACAAAGAAGAAACATTAGTGATTGGAAAATGTGGCCTTGGTGATTGGCATGACACCAGAGATGGCATGATAGAATTTTGCAAGACCAATGACTTATTCATTAAAAATACCTTTTTCAACAATGTGAAGGCTATGTACATGGATCTCGCTAGATGGAATACACAGGATTCAAATCAATCACATCTGTGGAAAGAGATGATGGAGAAGTTAAATATCATCCGTCAGAATGAGTCCAGGAGCTGACTATGGAACAGATCATCAATTGCTGATATGCAAGCTCAAGCTGAACCTAAAGTAAATTAGAATAAGTCCACAAAAACCAAGCACACCTTGATTATATTGCACCTGAATTTAGAGACCAGCTGAAGAATAGATATGAAGCATTGAACACAAATGACTGAGAACCAGATGAGTTGGGGGATGACATTAAAAACATCACACATGAAGAAAGAAAAAGGTCAGTAGAACGACTAGAAAAGAAGAAAAGACCAACAGGGATGTCAGAAGAGACTTTGAAACTTACTCTTGAACAGAGAGTAGCTAAAGTGAACAGAAGAAATAATGAAATAAAAGAGTTGAACAGAAAATTTATAAGTGTGGCTTGAGAAGACAAAGTAAAGTGTTATAATGAAATGTGCAAAGACCTGGAGTCAGAAAACCAAAGTGAAGAACACCCTTGGCATTTCTCAAGCTAAAAGAACTAAAGAAAAACTTCAAGCTTCAAGTTGCAATACTGAAGGATTCTATGGGTAAAAGATTGAACTGTGCAGGAAGCACCAAAAGAAGATGGAAGGAGTACACAGAGTCAATGTACCGAAAAGAATTGGTTGACATTCATCCATTTCAGGAGGTGGCATATGATCAAGAACTGATGGTATTGAAGGAAGAAGTCAAAGCTGCGCTGAAGGCATTTGCAAAAAACAAGGCTCCAGAAATTGACAAAATACCCATTGAGATGTTTCAACACACAGATGCAGCACTGGAGTTCGGTTGTTCTTGCCAAGCAATTTGGAAGACAGCTACCTGGCCAACTGACTGGAAGAGATCCATATTTGCGCCCATTCCAACAGAATGTTAGATGATCCAACAGAATGCAGAAATTATTGAACCATATCATTAATATCACACACAAGTAAAATTTTGCTGACGATAATTCAAAAAACTGTTGCAGCATTACATTGACACGGAGCTACCAGAAATTCGAGCTGGTTTTAGAAGAGGGTGTGAAATGAGGGGTATCACTGCTGATGTCAGATGGATCTTGAGTAAAAGTAAAGAATTCCAGAAAGATGTTTACTTGTGTTTGACTGACTATGCAAAGGCATTAGACTTGGTGGATCATAACAAATTATGATAACATTGTGAAGAATAGGAGTTCCAGAACACTTAATTGTGCTCATGAGGAATCTGTACATAGAGCATGGGTTAGCCATTTGAACAAAATAAGAGATACTGGATGGTTTAAAATCAGGAAGGGAGTGTGTCAGGGTTGTATCCTTTCACCATACTTATTCAATCTGTGTGCTGAGCTAATAATCTGAGAATCTGGACTATATGAAGAAAGAGGCATTAAAATTGGAGGCTCATTAACAACCTGCAATACGCTGATGACACAACCTTGCTTGCTGAAAGTGAATATGACTTGAAGCACTTACTGATGAAGATCACAGACTACAGTCTTCAGTATGGATTATACCTCAACATAAAGAAAACAAAAATCCTCACAACTGGAATAAGCAACATCACAATAAATGGAGCAAAGATTGAAGTTGTTAGAGATTTCATTTTACTTGGATCCACAATCATGCCTATGGAAGATGCAGTCAGGAAATCAGATGACATATTACATTGGGTAAATCTGCCTCAAAAATCTCTTTAATGTATTAAAGAGCAATGATATCATTCTGAAGATTAACATGCACCTGATCCAAGCCATGGTATTTTCAACAGCTTCAGATGCATGTGAAAGCTGGTCGGTGAATAAGGAAGACCGAGGAAGAACTGATTCATTTGAATTGTGGTATTGGTGAAGAATAATGAAAATATCATGGACTATCAGAAGAATGAACAAATCTGTCTTGGAAGAAGCACAGCCAGAAAGCTCCTTAGAAGTGAGAATGGCCAGACTTCATTTCAAGTACTTTGATCATGTTGTCAGAAGGGCCCAATCCCTAGAGAAGGATATTATGCTTGGTAAAGTAGAGGGTCAGCGAAAAAGGGGAAGATCCTCAACATGATAGATTGACATAGTGGCTGTGACCATGGGCTCAGCATGGCAACAATTGTGAGGATGACGCAGGATCAGGCAATGTTACGTTCTGTGATACACAGGTTTGCCATGAGTTGGAGGCAACTTGACAGCACCTAACAACAACAAACAACAATTATGTCTTGAGGTATTAAATACGTGTGGCCTCAGTATAGTAGTTAAAAAAAAAAAAAAACCCACTGCCGTCGAGTCAATTCGACTCATAGTGACCCCTCCTTGGATTTCCAAGGCAGTATCTCTATGGGAGCAGATTGCCCAATCTTCCTTCCAAGGAGTGGCTGGTGGGTTTGAACCGCCAGCCTTCTGGTTAACAGTCAAATGTCTTGGGCACTATGCCACCAGTGCTCCCCTAGTATAGTAGTTAAGAACACAGATTTTGGTGCCAGACTGCCTCTATTTGAAGTGTGACCCTGCGCAAGTTACTAAGCCTCTCTGAGCTTCAATTTCCTCATTTATAAATTGGAGATAATAATATACTTATTTCACAAGGTGGTTGTGAGTATTCAGTGCATTAATATATGTAAAGTACTACAAGAGTGCCTTGAGCTTAGTAAGCACTACATAATTATTGAACAGAATTGTTTGCACTGTCAAAGCAGATGATGCCTGAAACAAACTTGTTACACAGACATTCTGGATTGGAGCTTACACCCTCAGCTATGGAGCCTGTTGCATGTTGGAAAATTCTACTTATTAAAACTTCTTTTTGATGTTAGGCAAATTGCCTTCTTGCAATTTATTCACATTGGTTCTAGTTTTTCTCTGAAGCATTCCAAAATAAACCTTTCCCATGTTAACAGCTCATTGAGATGACTCTTGGGATCTCGCTGAGTGTCCTTTTCTCCAAGCTAAGAAGCCCAAGGTCCTTCAGCCATTCCCCAGAGAACTGACCTCCAGCCCCCCTCTAGCCTCTGCACTGCTCTCTGAATGTACTTCAGATTCTCAATCTTGGGGAGGTGCATGGAATCCAATCAGGCAGCCTCGGGGCTGTCTCCAGGAGATCCTCCCCCTCTCAAATGAACACATGCTCCTCAGAAGAAAAATGTCAGATTAACCCAACTGTTTCAAATTAATTTTGTTTGGGAGAGTAGGGAAAATGGATTTCCATACAGGGGCCAAGGACTTTGTCAAAGTTGTTCCTCTTAAATAGAGATGGACAACTGGCTGGCTTGGAGAAGGGCCAGCTGGAAAGTATAACTCCGTCCAGGGACTGAGTCCAGCACTGGCTCCTCTTCTGTGGTTGGGTGGTGGGTGGGGGTGGGGTGCTGGTAAGAAGTTAAAAAATTTTTTGATCCTGCAAATCAGTTGCTTTGGAGTTGACTTTAACTCCAGAGCAGCATTGTATTAAAGTAGAACTGTGTCCATAGAATTTTCCATGGCTGATTTTTCAGAAGTAGTTCACTGGGCCTTTCCTTTGAGGCACCTTTGTATGGACTCAAATCTCCAATCTTTAGGTGTGCAGCCAAGCACGTTAACTATTTGCATCACCTAGGGACTCCAGTTTTCTTGGTAGACATAAATAATACAGTGTGTGCTCAAAGCAAAAATAAAACCTTGCTGGGGACATATGCCTCCCTGCCCCCATTCTGATTGCCTATCAGAAGCTCTGGGTGGCAAGTTGTCTGCTCCTCACCTCCAGGGCATGAGGCTGCCAGATGTAAGCACAGCACATTTCCGGTTTCACTTGCTGAAGGACTTTCTGAATCATTTTCTTTTATGGGCTTTAAGGGGTGGAGGAGTGTGGAAACATCATTTTTGGTCTCAATCAGACTTTGTTTTTTAAAAATGGCAGTTGAAATACCCTTCAGTTGCTTTCTATTTGTCAGCATTTACTAAGGATTATACTCAACACTGTTTTGGAAATAAAGCCTCATCATTTCTTTCCTTAAAAAAAAAAAAAAAAAAATTCTCTATTATAAAAGTAAAGCCTGCTCATCAAAGAGGGAAAAAAACAAGGACAGAAAGAAAGAAAAAACCCGTAGTCTACCACCCCAAAACAATCTTCATTAATATGTTAGTGGATTTCTTGGCAGGATTTATATCACAGATTTTTTTTCTTTTTTCTAAATAATTGTAATCACAATTTCTTATAAATAATTTCAAATAATTCACACATATTATAAATACTTCTTCCATTAGTATATACTTTAAAAATGGATTTTTAAATTTTTAAGTGTATTGTTAAAGGTTTTATTGACATATAATTCACATACTGCACGATTCACCCATTTAAAGTCTACAATTCCAGAACACTTTCTTCACACCAGAAAGGAACCCCTACACATTACCAGTCACTCCCCATTCCCACCCACACTCCACACCCAGCCCAAGATGCCACTAATCTACTTTCTGTCCCTGCAGATAGATTTACTTGTTTTGGACATTTCATATGCAGGTATACCTCAGAAATACTGCAGGTTCAGTTCCAGATCACCACAAAAAAGCAAATATTACAATAAAGTGAGTCACATGAAATTTTTGGTTTTTCAGTCCATATAAAAGTTATGTTTATGCTATTCTATAGTCTATTAAGGGTGAAATAGTATTATGAAGAAGTTTGAAATATTGTGAAACTACCAAAATGGGACACAGAGACATGAAGTGAGAACATGCTAGAAAATGGCACTGATATACTCCCTCAACGCAGCGTTGTCACAAACCTTCAATTTGTAAAAAAAAAAAAAAAATGCAGTATCTGTGAGGTGTCATAATTAAGCACAATAAAACAAGGTATACCTGTAAGTGGAATTATGTAATATGTGGTCTTTTCTGACTGGATTCTTTAATTTAGCATGCTTTCAAAATTCATCGATGTTGTAGCATGTATGCTTCATACGGCCCACTTCATTCCTTTTTGGTGCTAGATAGTATTCCTTTATATGGATATAACACATTTTCTTTATTCATCACATGGATATTTGTGCTGTCTCTACTTTTTAACTATCATGGAGCATTCATGTAGAAGTACATATTTTCATTTCTCTAAGGAGCATACCTAGGAACTCTGGTAGCATAATGCCTAAAGCACTTGACTGCTAACCAGAAGGCTGGCGGTTCAAACCCACCAGCCACTCCTTGGAAGGAAGGTTGGGCAATCTGCTTCCACAGTGGTACTGCCTCAGGAACCCAAGGAGGGGTCGCTATGAGTCTGGTCCGACTCGACGGCACATAACAACAACAACAAGGAGCATACCTAGGAGTAGAATATGATCAAGAACTGATGGTATTGAAGGAAGAAATCCAAGTTGCACTGAAGGCATTGGTGAAAAACAAGGCTCTAGGAATTGACAGAATCAAGTGAGATGTTTCAACAAACATTCAACACTGGAAGTGCTCATTCATCTATGTGAAAAAATTTGGAAGACATCTACCTGGCCAAACAACAGGAAGAAATCCATATTTGTGCCCATTCCAAAGAAAGGTGATAAACTAAAGGTAGAAATTATTGAACAATATCATTAATATCATACACAAGTAAAATTTTACTGAAAATAATTAAAAAATGATCGCAACAGTACATCAACAAGGAACTGCCAGAAATTCAAACTCCTTAGATGAATTCAGAAGAAGATGTGGAATAAGGGATATCATTGTTGATGTCAGATGGATCTTGGCTGAAGGAAAAGAATACCAAAGTGATGTTTATCTATGTTTTACTCCCTATGCAAAGACATTCAACTGTGTGGTTCATAACAAATTATAGATAACATTGCAAAGAATGAGAATTCCAGAATTCCAGAATAGGTGGCTCATATTACATGTCTAACTAGACTTGAGGTCTAGTGTAACTGGTCATTTAAAAGAAATTGTATTGTGACTCTTTTTGACAAGTAAACTTCTACCATTTATCTTTTGTGCAAAAGCAGAATGAAAGGCTGGAACTAACTCTGGCTTAGAAATAAGGCAGGCTGGATTTGATCCCAGCCATACTACTGTCCCAGCCATTCCTCGGAAGGAAGTTTGGGCAATCTACTTCTGTAGTGACACCGCCTCAGAAACCCAAGAAGGGGTCGCTATGAGTCCGGTTCGACTCAATGGCACATAACAATAACAACAACGTACCACTGTCAGTGTAATGCATTTTACATATGGTAACCTCTCCTTCAAAGTGAGTATGGCAAGATTTCATCTCACATACTTTAGACATATTAGCAGGCAGAACCAATCCATGGAGAACGTAATGCTTGCTTAAGTAGAGGGTCAGTGATAAAGAGGAAGACCTTCAATAAGATGAACTGACACAGTGGCTGCAACCATGGGCTCAAACATAGCAACAATTTTGAGGATGGTGAGGACCAAACAGTGTTATGTTCTATTGTACATAGGGTTGCTATGGGTTGGAACTGAATAGATGGCACCCTACAACCTTCCTGTTCAATGAGGGAGTGAAAACAGATGAACTCTAAAGACCCTCATAGCATCAATGATTCCATTCTTAACTTCTGTTACCACATTTCTCTGTCAAGTTGGTTTAAAGCAAGGTGAAGCTACACAATGCAGATGGAGGTTGCCTTCTGTCAGAGAATCAGAGGCCTTGTACCATAGCCGGGGATTTAAGTATGAAGACACTATTTTGACAGAAACGGTGCCTGGCGTAATTAAGAAGCAGGCAGAGCATGTATTTTTAATTCTTCCTACATCCTTTCTTTCTTTCCTTTTATCTAGACTTAAAGGGAGGCTTTTCTTTTCTTTCCAAGGTACTTAGTGGCTTTTCCTTGGCACTTGTTTTTTTTTCTGTGCCCAGTAAGATTTCTGGTCCTTTGCTTTCTCTTCAACTCATACCAGTCCTGTGTTCCACCCTGTATTACTTGTCTACAGTTTCAATAACAAAGTACCACAAAATGAAGTGAGTGGCATATAAGAAAAATGTATTGTCTTACAGTTCTGAAAGCTAGAAATTAAAAAATTAGGCCCTATCAACAGGACCATGCTCTCTGCAAAGGCACTAGGGGAAGAGACTTTCTTGTATCTCCCAGCTTCTAGTATCCCAGGAATTCCTTGGTTTGTAGCTGCAGCAGAACTCCAATCTGTGCCTCTGTATTCACATGGCCATCTTTCCTCAGTATGTGTCTCTTCTCTTTTATAAGAATACCATTCATATTAGATTAGGACCCATCCTTCTCCAGTATGACTTCATGTTAACGAAGATTCTATTTCCACACAAAGTCATATTCATAGGTACTGGAGGTTAGAACTTCAACATCTTTTTAGTGGGACACACACCTTCAAAGCTCTTCTGTTTGGCTCATTAATTAACTGTGCAAATAACATACTTATGCCAGATAAAGCATTTTACACACATTATCTCACTTAATCTCATATAAATTCTTACAGACAGTTACCACTACCATCTCTAAGTTACAGATAAAAAAACCAGAGGCACAGAGAGTTTAAGTACCTTACCCTGGGCCACACAGCTAGTAAGAGGTTGAGCTGCACTTTAATCCCAGGCCATCAGATTTCAGAGCCATTTGATTGTCTGGTTAGTTACTCTGATCCATGAAATTACATCAAGGTGAAGGTGGTTGAACAGGACTGATGTTATCATCCCAAGTTAATACCTTCAGTTTTTTTTTCAATTATGGAAAAATTATATATATATATATATAATATATATATATATATATATATTATATATATATTATAAATATATATAATTATCTATTATATATATGTAAAACAAAACATTTGTCATTTCAACATTTTTTTCATGTACAATTCAGTGACATTAATAACATTCAGCAAGTTGTGCAACTATTACCACTATCTGTTTCCAAATGTTGCCATTACCCGTAAAAGAAGCTCAGTGCCTCTAAGCAATGAGTCCCTCTTTTTCCCTCTGACCTCATTCTTGCATCACTCATAAACTTAGATATTTCATGTTGCTGTTGTTGTTATGTGCCATCAAGTCAGACCCAACTCATAGCTACCCCTCCTTGGGTTTCCAAGGCAATATCACTACGGAAGTAGATTGCCCAACCTTCCTTCCGAGGAATGACTGGTGGGTTTGAACCTCCAGCCTTCTGGTTAGCAGTTAAGTGCCTTAGGTACTACACTACCAGAGCTCCTATTTGTCCTTTTGTGACTTATTTCACATAGCATGGTATTTTCAAGGTTCATTGATGTAATAGCATGTGGCAAGACTTCATTTCTATACTTTAACAGTGACCTCAGCCCAAAGTTGTTGACTAGTTCTATGCACCAGGACAAGACTGGTAAAGGGCAGAAAAACTATTTTGGGACAGAAGCCATTTCATTTCCTTAAAGAGCATCACTTTGTTCTAGATCATACTTGAACTAGCTATATATCTTAGTTACCTAATGCTGCCATAACAGAAATACCACAAAGGTGGTATAATAGTAACACTGACTATAACAATCAGCTCCAAGCTGGTTTCTATGAGGCAGAGGTCAAATATTCTCTTCTCTAACATCTCCATCCTTTCTGACACCTACCCCCATGGCACTCTTTCTCTACTGATTCCAATAATTTACTGGAACAGTCACAAAGAACTCACGAAAACAACATAACTGCAATAACAACTTTAATAACAGAAATATTTAAACAAGGGACATAAACAGAAATGAAAATAAGCAGAGGGTAAGTTTCAGGAGGGATCTTAGCATGGAGCTTCAGTGACTGAAAAAGAACCTACTTATGTTTCAAAGAGAATCCAGTTACCCTTCCCCAAAACCACTGTTTATTCTCACCCATCAGGAAACTTTCAAACAGGAAACTCAATGATAACACTTGGAAAGTTTGACTATTTGGTCATTCCTCTCAGCTCTCAGCCAGGGTTTTTTCTTTTCACTCTCCTGCCACCATTAGGGTCTGCTCTTTGTCTCTGCCTCTTCAGGTACCACCACAACTGCTGCCTCCATCACTGTCACAGGTTTAGTCAGTCTGGGAAGGGCCTAGTGCAGGACCCTAAATCCAAAGGACATCTCCTCTCTTGGCTCTCACTGAGCATAAAGCTCCAAAAACCTCTATGAGATTGGCCACTTATATAGGAAACCTCCTTGTTAATTTCAGGAGGCAATCTCCATGAACTGACCAATCCCTTAGATGTATTGTAAACCAGTCAATTCCATTGGCCGGATTTGTAAGTGTCTTATGCAGATAGAAAACAAACCAATCACTTGTAAGATTGCAACCCTATCAATCATTACGGGAGAATTACAAACCCAGGGCCAGAAAGGTCATATGAAGAAACCCATTGCATTGCAGATGGTTTAAAAAACAAACAAACAAACAAAAATCACACTTCTGGAGGCTAGAAGTCTAATTCAGGACTTGTCTATTTTAGCATCTAGTAGCTACCAGCCATCCTTGGAATTCCTTGCCATTCCTTAGTATGTCTTCCCCCTGTGGGTGTCTCTGTGTCTTTACCACTCTTTTTGTAACTCAGAATGATTAAGTTTTAGAATCCACCCTACACAGGTGACTTCATTAACATAACAAAAGAAAACACCACGTTTCCAAACAGGATCATATTTACAGGTACAAGGTTTAGAATTTCAACACATTTTGGGAGACATAATTAAGTCCATAATACTACATATAGACCTGGCACAGAGGAAGTGTTCAATATATATTGGTTCTCCATCCCTGTTTCTTCATCCTCTGTCCAATAATCAGTGCAAAACCTTGGTGGTGGTATATCAGCTTCACTCAGAAAACTCTCACTGCCGTCCAGTCAATTCTGACTCATAGTGAACTCTTCTTGGGTTTCTGTGGCTGTATCTCTACAGAAGTAGATTGTCCACTCTTGCTTCCATGGAGTGGCTGGTAGGTTTGAACTGCCTGGCTTTTGGTTCCTTCCAAGGAGTGGCTGGTGGGTCTGAGCTGCCAACCTTCTGGTTAGCAGTCAAATGCCTTCTGGTTAGTACTCAAATGCCTTAGGTACTACACCACCAGAGCTCTCATCTGCTTCGCTAGGAAAGTAATAGTAAGAGCTTCTCCTTAAGTGAACTTTGCTGCCAGACACTGAGCTAGGCACTGCACACACACTGCTTCATTAGCTCTTGTGTATCTTCTACCCCTGTGAAGTCAATCCTTAAACTCATAGCCAAATCATATGTTAAAACAATCCTGGTAAGTAGATCTTTTTAACATATATGTTAGATCATGTTACTATTCTTCTGCTCAGAACCCTCCAATGGCATTTCAGCTCATTTAGAGTTACAATCCAAAGGTTTTACATGGGCTCAATGTACCAGCCACCTTGGCCTTGCTCTTTTGCAATTGTTGAAAACATACCTCCCAGCTTAAAGTCATTGTAGCTGCTGTTCCCACCCAGAATCCTCTTCCCTAGTTCATATCTTAGCTCAAATGTCACCTCCTCAGAGGGGCTTTCCTTGACCACCCCTTCTAAAATAGCCCACCTCCATCCCTCATATCCCTTACTCTGCTTTGTTCATTGTACCTGTCACATGACATCCGTATTTTCTTCTTTCTTAGTGTCCATTTTCCCCAGCTAGATTGTTAGGTTTATGAGAAAAGGAACTTTGTTTTGGTTCACTGGTATATTTGTCGCCAGAACTTTGCTTAAAAGCCACATAGAGATACTAAAAAACAAAAACAAACAAACAAACAAACAAACAAAAAACATGTTTTAAAAGGAAAGAAGGGAGGAAGGAGAAAAAGGAAGAAACTTGATATCCCCATTTCATAGATGAGGACTCAGAGATTAAGTAACTAGCTCAATGTCACATAGCTAATTGAGTGGCAGAGCAGAGATCTAACACTTTTGCTCTTTATCACTATGTGGATTTGTCAATAACTATTACCTCACACTTCCTTGAGCTGTGGAGAGCTCATTTGCAATGTTAAGTGACCATTAAAATGAAAGAAGCCTAAGTAAATGCCATTTATAGATTACATCCCTTAAAAAAAAGGAGCTCTGCCTTCTGGTCTGGAATTGAACTCACTCCAGTGGCTTCCAGCCAACAATAGAGAGGCATATAAGATGAACAGTTATACGAGATAGATAGACTCCTTAAAACAATGAACCATGAGAGACCAGAAGGGCAGTATTTGCACAGGGAGCTAGCTCAGAGGGTAGGAATGCACAGGAAAGATAGACACAGGGAAAGGGTAACCAGAGTGAAGAAGTGGGAAGAGAGCTGTTACATTATGGGGATTGCAGTCAATGTCATGAAACAAAATGTGTATGAACCATTGTATGGAAAATGAATTTGCTCTATAAACTTTCATCCAAGTCACACACACACACACACACAAGGAGCTCTGATGATGTAGTGGTTAAGGCATTTTGCTGCTATCCAAAAGATCAGTGGTTTGAGCCTACCAGCTGTGCCACAGAAGAAAGATGAAGCAGTCTGTTTTTGTAAAGATTTACAACCTTGGAAACCCAATGGGGGTCGCTATGCATCAGAATTGACTCAATGACAGTGAGTCTTGCCTTAAAGGGGGAAAAAAAAAAGATGAAAAGGGGAAAAGAGAAAATAAAAAGTACCTAAAAACAACACACATATCATGAGTTAAAACACAAACAAAATTTAGAAGTGCCCGAGTACCATAATTTAGTACATCATTTTTATTCCTTCTCATATTTGCACTGAAAAAACATGGAAAAATTCTTTTGCCTGTGACATGGGGTCATTTCAAATGCCTGGGCCCTGGGCTCATCTAGAAGACCAGAATCCAGGCATCTTCTCAGAATGTTGACCTATCCTTTTAATTTAATCCAAGTAACACAAGCTTTTTGATATCCAATTGTAGGTCAGCTGTAACATGGTTGGGAAATTGGAGGCTGGATATTATCCTGTTTTCTTTCTTTTCAATTTGTAGCAAACAAAAAAATGAAATAAAATACCCAAAGTGCATAAACCAGGAAACACAAGAGCTAGAAAGACCTTTAGGGAGCACCTGGTCCACCCCCTCATTTTCCAGATGAAGAATGTAAGTCTCTAAGAGGTGAATTTCTACATATACAATACTTATACTTGACATTTGCTTTTAAATTTAGCATGGAGATATGCCAAATGAACCAAAAAGCTGAGAATATATGGTAAAAAAAATTCCATATGTTTCCTTAGGAACTGTGTTGAATCATGACACCAGTTTTCTTCTTAAGTCTCTGAAAATTGAATTATATGAAAAAATGATCTCATATCTAATGGGAAATACACTTATGGGACTGTTAACTTCACATTCTTCAAACTGGACAAATATTCACCCTCTTTGTGTATTCTGGACCACATTTCAACCCACCAATCTTTGTTGGGCTCCACCTCTGTTCAAGGGTGCCTACCAGGAGCTGCAAGATGAAGACTAGCTTTGCCCAGGCAAGAACTTGAACCAAAGGATAGTCTATGTGACTTCAGCAAGATCCTCTGCACAGGGAATTCATTAGCTTGGACAGTTGAGGCAATTCTAAACAACTTCTTTTCTTTTCTTTTCTTTTTCCTTTTCCTTTTCTACCATCCTTTCATTCCTTTTTCTTCATCTTTTTGCCTTCTTGGTAGGAAAATAAATGCATGTTTTATGCAAAGAATTTGAAAGGAACAATTAGGTATTGAGCACATTGCAAAAAATCTGTAATTCTATCACACAGTGGCTAATGTTAACACTTTCATGTATGACACTGAAAAGTCCATTAACTGAGAAAATAAGGCTGTTTGGGAGAAATCTGGAACCTCAGATTCGACATCACCAGTCAGAACATCCAGCATTGTATCTGTGGAAACTTCTCAGTTGGTATTCCGTCAATTCCTGGAGTCTAGTTTCTCACCAATGCTTTCAGTGCATCTTGGACTACATCCTTCAATGCCATCCACTCTTGATCATATGCTACCTCCTGAAATGGTTGAACACTGACCAATTCTTTTTGGTCAGTGCCTCTCTGCAGTCTTTCCATCTTCTTTTGATGCTGCCTGCACAGTTCAATATTTTGCCCACAGAACTCTTCATTATTGCATTGTGAGGTTTGAGTGTTTTTTCTTCAGTTCTTTCAGCTTGAGAAATGTCTATCATGTTCTTCCCTTTTGGTTTTCTAACTCCAGGTTTTTGCATATTTCATAGTTAGATGTTTGAAGTTTAATCTAAGGATAATGGGAAGCTTTGAAGGGTTTTTATTACAGGAAGAATGGTCGTGTGTGTGTGTGTGTGTGTGTGTGTGTGTGTGTGTGTGTGTTTATCTTAACTATGGAGTGGGGAATGAATTAAAAAGGGGAAGCAGGCCCCTGGAAGAATAAACCATTTTTCACAAGAGGTTGTGGGGTTTGGTTTTGTTTTCTCAGATCTTCAAGTCTAATGCATTTCCAAAGGTCAACTCCCAAGGTCAAGAGTAATCTGAGGAGTTTGTCTGCTGCCTGTGGTTGTTTGTGAGTAAGTCAAAGAAAGGCACAGACCAAACCCCTCATTACAGAGAAGAGGGTGTGTGTTTTCCTCTCTATTGAAAAACAGATAGCAGTGAAATAAATGTATTTATTTGAATCTCTCTCTGCAGAGGATGTGTCACCTCCCTTCTCCCAGGTACCTGGAACCCCTTTCCCAATATCTTTATCCTTCCAATTGTGACAAATTAAGTCCAGCCTAATTTCCTAAGCTTATTTCTGAGAGCTCAGACTTAGGGACTCTTCCTGAGACAGGAACCATCTGACTGCCTTCATTTTCCTTTGCTACCCTCATCACTAGGGCAATGGAGGTAGGTGTTGCTTCCTTGACTCCACACCACCCTCCCTAGGCTGCAGATTGTCCCTCTGTGGCCTCCATTTCTTCTGGTCCTTTAGTGGTCCAGATGGTTCATTTTCACCAGATTTTACCTGGACTGTATGCTAAAGTCAGGGAGGGGTGACCCAGACCAAAGAAGTCCTCAGAGAGGCTGCCCTGGTTCCCCGAGCCAGGGCCAATAGGCAGCCTATGCCTGGTCCCAGCTTGGGTTTAGCAAACACCCGTGGATGATTCGGAGCAGGGAGCCAGCATTTTCTGACTTTTCCTTTGGTTCTGGTTGCCATGACACTGCACTGAAGGCCATCATGCAAGAGTGGCTCAGGCTGAGTGAGGACTTGTTATGTGTCAAGGTCTCTGCTAAGATCTCCACAGACCCATTTCCATAAATTCTCACAATATTCCTAGAGAGATGGGATTGCTATCTCCATTTTTATAGAGGTAGAAATTGAGGTTCAGTAGGAAGCAGTAACTCGCCTGCCAAAAGTAATAGAGATTAAATTCAAGCGCAGGTAGTCAGGGTCCAAAGCCCCATGTGGCTTTACCTTGACATGCTTACTGTGACATTAACCTTCATTTCTCCCTCACCATGAGTTCAATCATAAGGTCACCTACTGATACAGCTTATTTTCAGGATCTCAATTACATAACATTCCCCATGATGGGCCTGACTACCCACACTAAGATTCATTCTCAGTTCAGGCATGTGGGGAGGACGTTCTGATTGGTGATGTCTTTCCATCTTCTTTTGATGTTTCCTGCATAGTTCAATATTTTGCCCATAGAATCCTTCCATATTGCAACTCAAGGCTTGAATTTTTTGTTCAGTTCTTTCAGCTTGAGAAATGGATGTTAGCCAGTCTTAATACTATCAATTATTATAGTTCAAGGTTCTTCTTTTCTTTTGCCTCCTACCCCTTCTTACTCTCCTCTTTTGCTCTCATTTTACTCTCCTTAGTTCATGTATATGAGGTTCAGTTGAGATTTCACCAGGTCTTCTTTGTGGTGCTAGAGAATATGGACCAGGTGGAACCATCTCAGTGTAGTTTGGAGAAGAAATGATAACTTTCCAGGTGCCCTGAGAACCTTGCTTACAAGGCCATGGGCTTAGAGTCCCAGTTTTCCACAGTGGGTCGCTAAAATTGTCAAGGTGGACAGAAGTCCCTGAGGGTTGGGTGATGGTCACCAGCATTTTCACTTACTAGGTGCTCAAGAAGCCAGTTTCTGCTTTTTTGGGTCTTTGACTCAGTTTACTATAATCCATTAAGTTTTTAACCCTTTTTCCTTCAAGTTCTCAGGCAACTGGAGAGGCAATCCTTGGAAATGCTAATGAGTAATTCCTGGCCCACTTCCCTGTAAGGAAGAGGCTAAGGTGAGCACAAATGGAGGAAGCAGCCTGGATCTAGAGATTATGGGCTTCACTGCAGGCAACTGGAAGTTTAAGACCCTTTTCTTGCTTCTCCTCAGCTATGTCCCATATCCTAGTGTGGGGAATTTTTCAAATAAGAAGTCTAAGTTTATTTCAGGAGAAACAACACCTATCACATAATAGAGAGGGCAGTGGTTGTTCAGTGATAAAAGTCTCACCTTCCATGTGGGATACCTGAGTTCAATTCCCAGTTCATACACTTCAAACACAGCCACCACTCATCTCTTAGTGGAGGTTCGCCTGTTGCTATGACACTGAACAGGCTTCAGCAGAGCTCTCAGAATAGGACAGAAAAGAAAGACCTAGTGATCTACTTTCAAAAACCAGCTAATGAGAATCTTATGGATCATAACTATCTAATCCCATTGTGCCTGGGGTTGCCATTAGCCAGGGAATAACCCAACAGCATCTAACAACAACAATAACACAGAATAGATTCTCAAATATTTGTTTAAAGAATTTATGAATGAATGAATAAAGGAACTCAAAAAATGGATATGACTGGAGACTGTGTTACCACAAATGACTGGCAAGTCTGGGGTAAACAGTGTTACTTTATAAAATTAACTAATTATTTCCACAAATCTACTGATGTGCCGGACACTGTGCTAGATGCTAGGGATATGGTGGTGAGCAAGGCAGCCCAGTCCTTGCTCTCATAAAACTTAAAGTCTAGCCAAGTGTACAGGTAAGTACAATACAGTGTGATAGGTGTTACACTGGAAAAAGGGAAAGTACAGGGTAATCTATCTGGGAGCAGTTGGAAGTGGAAACTTAACCCAGTTGTGGGGTCCAGACTTGGCTTTCTTCTTGAAGGACAACATGATGACTAGTTGAAGCTTAAGGGATGAATGAGTTCATCAAGTGGCAGGAGGGTAGGCAAGGGTAAAGGAAAGTGTTTCAGGCCAAGCCAAGAGCATGTCAAAGGATGAAAGATGAGAGAGGGCCTGGTACTTTTGCAGGAAAAGAGGAACAGTCTAGTATGACTCTTCTGCCAGAGGTTGTGATTTTATTGGTCTGGAAGGGAACCCAGCCTTGGGTTAGCTTTAAAAGCTTCCCAGGTGACTTTAATGTGTGGCCAGAGCTGAGAGCCACTGGACTAGAACATGGGATGAAAGGGAGGGAGTGGTGAGGCTGGCAAAGTAAGCTGAGCCAGATCATGAAGGACCTAGAGGGCCAGGTTAAGAAGCTTGAGTTTTCTTCTTTGAGCAATGGAAAGCTATTTAAACATTTAAGCAAGGGGATGGGTGGCATGATCAGACTTGCACTTTCAGCAAATCACCATTGCGGATTATAGATTAGAGGCAGGGCAGGAGCAGAAGTAAGAAGACCAATTGAGAGACTGTTGCAATGATTCAGGCAATGATTCATCACAACTTGAACTAGGTTAGTGACACAGGGATGGAGAGAAGATGAATTACAGAGATATTTAGGAAGTAGAATTGATACAATTTGATGAAAGATTGGCTGTGGAATAGCCAAAAGATGGAAACAACCTAGGTGTCCATCAACTGAGGAATGGACGTCCAAACTATGGTACATACACACAATGGCATACTATGCAACCCTAAAGAAAAATGTAGAATCTGCAAAACACCACATAACATGGATGAACTTGGAGGACATTATGCTAAGTGAAATAAGTCAATCACAAAAGGACAAATATTGTAT
>NW_006921603.1:20754627-20762782 GCF_000298275.1 Orycteropus afer afer | reverse complement strand
TTCCAGCCAAGCAATAGACAGGCATACTAGTTGAGCATTTACCTGAGGTAGATACACTCCTTGGAGAGAACAAGCAAGAGAGAAAGAAGGGCTGCTTATGCAAAGGGAGACAGCTCAGGGGGTAGGAGTACATGGAGGGATGGACACAGAGAATCTGTAGCTATTGGGAGGAAGTGGGAGAGGAGATGTTGCGTTGTGCTAAATTGTGGTCAGTGTCATGAGACAAAGTGTATGTGATCTGCTGTATGGAAAGTGTATTTGCTCTGTAAATTTTCACCCAAATCTCAATAAAAAACAATAAAAGAAGATTGGCTGTGGGAGGGAGATGTCAAGAGTCAATTTTTGTTTAGGTAGTTGGGTGGATGGAATGTCATTCACTGAGATAGAAATCACCAGAAGGAAACCACCAGAAGAAGGAGGAGAATCCAGGTGGTGGGTGTGTAGATAAGTACACAACCTGGGACGTTTTGGTGGGACGTCCCAGTGAGACAAGCAGTAAGCAGATGGCAGTTTAGCCCTCAGATGAAACATCTGCATTGAAGATTGAGATTTAGAATTTATCAGAAGAGAATGGTAATGGATGAAATCACCCAGGAGTGAGAAGAGGACAATAAGTTCATAGACCTTTGCAAGTTGTTCTCATCCTCCAAGTAGATAATGCTAAACTTGTAAAGGGCAATTAAGCTAAGTGGTTAAGTGACATGTCCTAACAAGTCCTTCTCCAGTATGGGAGCTGGCTTACACCCATGTGAACCCATGCTACTGGCCTATCTTCAGTTGTAGCTGTCAGTGCAATTGGATCAAGGTGAGTTGCAATGAGATATGGCTGGCAGTTACGTCTTACACCTATGAAACTTGGCTGCAGGAAGCAGTTCCAAATTCCATGGCTCTGTTTAGAGGTTTCTAAATACAGTGGTAGTTAGGTGTTAGACATCTGAGGGATTTTAAAGAAAGTAAGCCTGAATCATCTGAGAATGCAAACGTTTGACAATCAGCTCAACACAAGAGTTCTGGGAAGAATTTGCTGTGGAGAAGAGAAGAATGGCTAGGCAGCTAGTAATGCTTTTATTCTTGGTTCTGTGCAATTGTCATTCTATTTTTGGTTTTCACTGTGTGTGGATCCAAGTACTAAGTTATGTCCTTAGATTCCTCTGTTGTATCGTATATAATAACTTCAAAGCACTTTCCATTAAGCAAATTATTTTACTCCTAACTACAAGGCTATAAAATAAACAAGGCAGATGTTAGTCCCATTTTAAAGATGAAGAATTGAAACTGGAGCTAATTAAGTTGCCCAAAGTTACAGAAAATGAATACAGAGGTAAGGATCTAATCCAGTTTTTCACTCCAGATTCATTGCAACCTCCCAACTCTGGCACCCACCTCTTTAAAAAGAGCCTTTTTAACCCACTCCAGACAAGACCTATGAAGGGGATGGGAAGGAGATTGGGGGGGGGGGGAAAGACACTCCTGTGATTATGTGTTTATGGCTTTTTCCTTTGCTTTTAATCTCATCTCAGCACAAAACACACATGTCAAATGCCAAAAAAAAGTTGTAAAAAGCTGTCTGGAGTAAGCAGCATGGTCAGGAAACCCAATTCCAAGTGAATTATAGACCCTCAGAGCTGAAAGCAATCCCATGGACCATCCACTTTGATCCCTAATCACAAGTAGGAGAAAGTGAAGTCCGGAGAGCAATGTAACTTGCCTATGCTCACATAGCCAACTGTGACACAATAGAGACTAGAACCCTAGTCTGTGATTTATACCCATAACCTCAGACTCAGAGCATTAAAGCAAACAATAAAACCAAAGAAAAAAGAATTTGGAGGAACAAAGAGTTGACTTAAAAGAAATAGGACACATTTTGCTACCCCATTACTTTTTCTTTTGGATGTGTTTTCCTAAGACTCTGATTGAGAAAGTTAATTCAAGAAAATAGTTAAGGCACTCTCTCTTGTCTTTTACCAAAGTCATGGGAGGAGGTAGGTGGAAGTGCCTAGAAAGAAGAGTGGGTGGAATTGGGAAATTGCTCTGTAAGATTTAGGTGGGGGACAACTGGATTTTTCATTCCACCAGTTTATTATTCACTAGTCACTAGAATTAACCATAATAACAGCTTGCATTTGCATAGTATTCTAATTTACAAAGAGCTTTTATGGCATTATCTCATTTGATCCCCCTGACAACCCTGTGAGGTAGAGAAGGCAGGTATAATTATCCCACTTTATGAGTGAGAAACATGAGACTCAGAGAAGTTAAATGACTTGACCAAGCACACTCAGTTATTAAACTAGAGTCTGGACTAAAAACAATATGTTCTTAGAGAGATTAAATTTTGCAAAGGTCATATAGCTAAGAAGGACTTGAATCCCAGCATGGCTGCCTCCAGAACCTGTGCTTTTAACTACCATGCTGTCTTAGTCATTCAACAGATAATTGCTGAATGCATCATGTTTTCTTAGTTCCTTGTCCACTGTAAATATAACCTATGTGCTATGGCTGGGACAGATACTCAGTAGTGGAGAAATGCTTGGTAAAGAGTTCCAGAGTCCTCTCCAGACCTCGGGAAGCCATTTGACCAAATAGGAAAACACAAGTCTGTGACCTAATCCTAGGGTCTCTACAAGCACTAATTGCAGGGAATATGAGCCAAAAGGAGACCAAATCACAGCCCAGAGAGGACCATTTGAATCCTCTCAGACATCAAGCTTAAAACTTTGGATTTATGAGGCTCTGGTGTAGCACATGTCCAGCCTGGGTCTAACTGGAAATGAGGAAGCCGTTTTTTTTTTTCCCAGGAGTTTTCTGTGTTGTATTTTTTCTTAAAAACTGGTAGCAGCTGTTGACTGGTTTTGAAAATCACTCTGCCTCAACAGAGTGAGTCACAAAGCGCACAAGGCCTCTTTGGGGCCGGAGCCCTAGGACTGGCAGCTCCATAAATAGCACCCGTGATATGTGAAAAGAGAGGTGGGTCAGCAATACATGCTAGTTTTCCTTGGTGATTATAAATCAGTGAGTCTAAATGGCACATCTCTGGAAGAGAAAAACATTGTTCCTATTACATAGGTTTAAATGTTATACTAATCTCACAACACTGGGGGTCCTTTAAAAAATAATTTGTCATTCAATGGGTGAAAGAATAAACAAAGTGTGGTATGTTCATACAATGGAGTATTATTCAGCAATAAAAAGAAACAAGCTATCAATCTATTAAAAGACATAAAGGAAACTTAAATGCATATAGAGTAAAAGAAGTCAATCTGAAACTATGACATTTTGGAAAAAGCAAAAACGTAGAGAAAGTGAAAAGACCAGTGGTTACTAGGGGCTCAGGGGGAGGGGAAGGAGGGATGAATAGGTGAAGCACAGGACATTTTAAGGGTGCTGAAAGTATTCTGCATAATACTGTTATAGTAGTACATGAGATTATGCATTTGTCAAAATTCTTAGCATTATACAACACAAAGACTGAGCCCTAATGTAAACTATGAACTTTAGTTAACAATATGCATCAATATCAGATCATCATTTGTAACAAATGTACCAGACTAATGCAAGATGTTAATAATAGGAGAAACAGTTTGCTGAAGGGAGAGGGGGCACATGGGAACTGTCTGTACTTTCAGTACAGTTTATCTATAAACCTAAAACTGTTCTAAAAAATAAAGCTATTTTTTTTAGAAAAAATTAAACTCTAATTTGGGTAACGGGTTGTTTATGACTTTCTTCTTTTCTTTTCTCCCTTCCTTCCTTCCCTTTTCTTTCTCTCAGTCTGTGACTAACATGCCTTTCCATCTTGTCTGTCAGATGATATTGTATAAGAATCCAGACTGAGGTTTTCTGATTCTATTTATAGAAGACAGTTGTGCTGCTCTAGTCACTGTGGGAATCAATGTTTGGTTCCAGGTTATATTACATGTATAAAATTTATAGAAAATGTATTCTCAATATTTCTATCCCACCCACTTCCCATCACACCAAGAGGACTTTTTGAAAAAATAGCCTTCCCTATGTCCTTTTTTTAGTTAAAAATATTTTTTCCTTATTATAAAAGCAGTACATGTTAGCTAAAAGTTCATGCACCACATAATGTCCATTCAGGCAATTCTGAACTGCATATGCATCCATGGTGCCAATCCCCATAATGCCTATTATATTAAAAATTCAAGGTATATACAAAGGTTCATGATAACAAATAGATGCTACTTTGTGACACACATCAAAACATTATTATTATTATTATTATTATTACTGTATTATTATGTTAATGATGTTTTAGTGTATCTGGAAGTATTCTTTTAGTGTTTTTCACACACAGAAAGATACATTTTATACTATATCTTAAGATAAACATTTCACTAACTGACCTGAGATAGTAACCATACCTAACTGTTACAATTTACATACAAATTCAGATAGCTGTAGGAATGAAACTCATTAATATATCCGACCACTGCCTTTATATAATATGGTCACATAATGTTCTATTTTACTGAATATATAGCTAAAAAATAGTTCAAAAAAAAAAAAAAACACAGCAAAGTGCCTCTTAATCTCTTGTCTGAGATAATAACTGTTAATGGTTTAGTGTCCTATTCAATTTGGAGACTTTTACAACGATCCATAGGAAAAGTAAAGAGCACTGACAGTAGGTATGGAAAGGAAGAGACAGATACAAGAAATATCTCAAAGTAAAGTCCATAATGTGGAAGAGGAAAGTGAAGAGAATCAGCCTTTCAGCCTGGTGACTGGGCAGATAGTATCTCATGGAGTAGCCCAGGGGGCCCAAGAGGAAAAACAGAACTAGATGTTTAGTCTGTTAGGCCTGAGGTCATGGTGTGTCAATTATCATCATTATTCTAGGAGCTACGGTTACAAACATCTTAAAAGCCTAGTTAGCCTCACAGACAACTGTTCAATATTCTAAAGCCAGATCACATCAGCACCTCTGCAGGAATTAGAAGCTGGGAAGGAGGAAAAAAATTCAAATGTAGAACAGACTGATCCACCTACTTGAGGGACCTAAAGTTTTCAATCATCACCTGCAAGCAGCCGCTTGGAACACTTTAGCTCTAAGATATACATGTTCTATAAACTTACCCATAACCTCCCCAGAGGTTAAACACTCTTTAATAATGCAAAGTCAGCTTCAACAAAATAAAGAATAATTGAGAGCTGTAACTTGTGCCAAGCATACATCTTAAGGCTAAGGTAAGATGCTGTTGTTATAAACTAATATCAAGTCTATTCTAACTCATGGTAACCTTGTGTACAACAGAAAGAAGTGTTGTCTGGCCCTGTGTCATCTTCACAATCACCAGCATGTTGGAGCCCATTGTTGTGGCCATTGTGCCAACCAATCTCACCAAGGGTCTCCCTTGTCTTCATTGACCCTCTGTGTCACCAAGTATCATGTTCCCCTCCAGTGATTGGTCCCTCCTGATGACTTGTCCAAAGCAAGTGAATGGCATAATGTTCTGTTGTGATCCTTAAGATTTTCACTAGCTAATTTTCAGAAGTAAAACATCAAGCCTTTCTTCCTAGTCTCTCAGTCTGGAAGCTCTGCTGAAGCCAGTCCACCTGGGTGACCATGTTGGTATTTGAAATATCAGTGGTATAGCTTCCAGCATCACAGTAACACGTAAGCCACCACAGTACACCAAACTGATAAATGTGTTTCTAAGTTAGAAATACAGACTATTTCTAAGTTAGAAATATGCATGATGCCAACCTACTTAAGGGTACATGATTCAATAATTATAGCAGACCAAGTCAAACCTTTCATCCCATCATTCTTGCCATTATTTAATGTTGCTGGTACTTGTGTGCATAACCAAGAAAATTCTAGTTTTAGGACCTTGATGAACAGGTTCCACTGGTCTTTCTCTTCTTAATTCAGTATCCAGACAGCACGCGCTAATAAGCAGGCTGTAATCATGTCAGTTCTTATGCATCTTGAAATAGTCTGATGAGGAGCAAGTTAACCATTGGCCCTCCCTGATGACTTCAGACTGGGAGGGTAATTGATGCTGACTTGCAGCTCTAACTCCTAGGAGGAGACTCTTACTCCCCGGGATTGGCCCTCAGGTGAAGTTTTAGATGGGGGTGATGAATCCCATATCTGTAATTTTCTTCTTTTTAATTATCACAAAAGAAAAATAAAAGTGCAGAGATAATATTATTATTGCTGCTGCTTGGTCATTTTGTTTGCTATTTTATGTTTTTAATGTTCGTGTAAGTAAATCAAAGCTTAAATTTTCTCAGCATAGCCCCAAGGTAGAACTAGGATCAATGAGAAGAAAGAGAAAATGAGGTAAGTTACAGCTTAAAAAACCAGCTGCCTGAATTGATTCTAACTCATGGTGACCCCATCTGTGTCAGAGGAGAACAGTTCTCCACAGAGATTTTAGTGGCTCATGAGGCACTTGTGCATGGACTGAACCATCAACTTTTTTGGTTAGCAGCCAAGTGCATTACCCATGTGCACAAGCAAAGATGGAATAAGAGACTGCATGACTATTAAGTTATCTCTCTGTCTCTAGTAAGAATCAGGTATAGGCAATAAGGACCATTTGTTAGATGTTGTCATGTGAATGGAAAGGCCTAGGGTAAAGTCAAGTGTTACTTGGGCAAGGCAAGCTAGGTAACCATGTATACAGTTTATCAAAGAATGACATTATATAGGTGTAGTCATAAGATTCTCAGGAACGTCTACCTTTTTGAAAGCTTATAAATTGAATTATAAGTACACTAAGGATGATCAGACACTAAGAAACAAATTCACCAGACTCACAAGGGACATATTATAAAAACTAGAGAGCCACTTATACATCCCTGTTCACAAATATGTAACTTCATACCACACTATGTCAGCCAATTGACTGAACTATCAGTTTTGAAGAAAAAGATCAAAATTTAAACATATATGTAGAAGCCAGGAAATATGTTGTCAAGACTATATATAGTTATTTGATTATCATACTTTTAGTTCTCTAGGAATAGAAGAAGCATTGGTAGTTGGAAAATATGGCCCTGGTGATAGGAATGATGCTGGAGATGGCATAACAGAATTCTGCAAGACCAACAACTTATTCATTGCAAATACCTTGTGTCAACAATATAACCAATGACTATACACATGGCTCTCACCAGGTGGAAAACAAAGAATCAAATAGACTACAGGGAAAGAGACAATGGAGAAATTCAGTATCAACAGCCAGAAAAAGCCCAAGGACTGATTGTGGAATAGACCATCAATTGCTCATCTGCAAGTTAAAGTTGAAGTTGAAGAAAATGAAAATGCACCAATGAGAGCCAAAGTAAAACCTTGAGTACATCACATCTGAATTTAGAGACCAACTCAAGGATAGATCTGACACATTGAACACTAAAGACCAAAGACCAGACGAGTTGTAGAATGACATCAAGGATATCATATCTGAAGAAACCAAAAGATCAATAAAAAGACAAGAAAGAAAGAAAAGATTAAAACAGATGTCAGAAAAGACTCTGCAACTTGCTCTAGAATGGAGAGTAGATAAGGCGAATGGAAGAAATGATGATAAAAGGGAACTGAACAGAAGATTTTAAAGGGAAGCTCGAGAAGACAAAGTGTGAAAATATTTAGAGTTTGAAAACCAAAAGGAAAGAATCCAATTGGCATTTCTCAAGCTGAAAGACCTGAAGAAAAAAAATTAAGTCTACAGTTGCAATATGGAAGGATTCTATGGCCAAGATACTGAACAACTCAGAAGGCATCATAAGAAGAGGAAAAACACACTGAATCACTGCACCAAGAAGAATTGGTCCATGTTCCATCATTTCAGGAGGTAACATATGATCAGGAACTGATAATATTGAAGTAACAAGTCCAAACTACACTGAAGGCATTAGTAAAAAACAAGGTTTCAGGAATTGATGGAATACCAATTGAAATCTTTCGACAAATAGATGCAACGTTGGAAGCACTAGAATGATGAATATCTATGCCAAGAAATTTGGAAGACAGGTACCTGGCCTACCAACTGGAAGAGACGCATATTTATGCTCATTCCAAAAAAAGGTGACACAACAAAATGTGTAAATTATCTAACAATATCATTAATATCACATGCAAATAAAATTTTGCTGCAGATTAAAAAAAAAAAAAAAA
>NW_006921603.1:20748284-20754100 GCF_000298275.1 Orycteropus afer afer | reverse complement strand
AAAAAAAAAAAAAAATCCTCACAACTAGACCAATAATTAACCTTAGAATAAACAGAGAAAAGATTGTAATTGTTAAGGACTTTATTTTACTTAAATCAACAATCAATGCCCATGGAAGCAACAGTCAGGAAATCAAAAAACATATTACACTGGCCAAATCTGCTGCAAAAGGCCTCTTTGAAGTGTCAAAAAGCAAAGACGTCACTCTAAGGACAAAGGTGCACCATGGTATTTTCAATCACCTTATATGCATGTGAAGACTGGAGAATGAGTAAGAAGACTGAAGAGGAATTAATGCCTTTGAATTATGGTGTTGGTGAAAAATATTGACTATAACATGGGCTGCAGAAGAACAAACAAATCTGTTTTAGAAGGTACAGCCAGAATGCTGCTTAGAACTGAGGATGGTGCAGTTCAACTCACGGACTTTGGACACATCATCAGAAGGGACCAGTCCCTGGAAAAAGATATCATGCTTGGTAAAGTAGAGCGTCAGTGAAAAAGAGGAAGATCCTCAACAAGAAGGATTGACAGTGACTGCAACAATGGGCTCAAACATAGCAATGAGTGTGAGGATGATGCAGGACCACTTTATAGACCTGTGCATCATTTGGCTGCCACTTGAGTCACAGGGTATAAGTTCAGTTCCTAGCTTGAAGGGTGTCTAAGGACCATAGTCTTGGGAATTCTATCAGTCTTCATCAGACCAGTAAGCCTGGTTTGAGTTTTGTTCCACATTTCCCCCACTCTATCTGGGACCACTTATTGTGATTCCTCTCAGAGCAGCTCACAGTGGTAGCCAGGCACCATCTAGTTCTTCTGGTCTAAGGGTCGTGGAGGCTTGGGTTCATTTTTCCTTTGGATAAATGCCCAAGAATAGAATTACTGGGGCACATTCTAGTTGCATTTTAGTTGTGTAAGAAATTGTTAAACTATTTTGAGTGGCTGTACAATTTTACATTTCCACCACAATGTAGGAGTGATCTAGTTTCTCTACAGCCTTGCCAGATTTTGGTGTTGTCACTAATTTTTTAAAAGCTATTTTTATAGGTATGTAGTGGTTTCTCCCACCACTTGTTTGTCAGTTTGTCAAATTGTGGGGGCTTGCATGTTGCTGTGATGCTGGAAGCTATGCCCCTGGTATTTTGAATACCAGCAGGGTCATCCATGGTGGACAGGTTTCAGCAGAGCTTCCAGATTAAGAGACTAGGAAGAAATGGCTGGGCCCACTTCTGAAACAAAATGGGTCACTGAAAACTTTATGAATAGGAGAGAAACATTGTCTCATGTAATGCCAGAAGATGAGCCCCTCAGGTTGAAAGGCACTCAAAATATAACTGGGGAAGAGGTGTCTCCCCAAAATAGAGTCAACCTTAATGACTCAGGTGAAGTAAAGTTTTTGGAACCTTCATGAAATGTGGCACAACTCAAAATGAGAAGAAACAGCTGCAAACATCCATTAATAGTTGGAATGTCAAATGTATGGAATATGAATCTAGGAAAATTGTTGTTGTTGTTGTTGTTATGTGCTGTCAAGTTGGCCCCAACTCATAGCGACCCCTCCTTGGGTTTCCGAGGCAGTATCATTATGGAAGTAAATTGCCCAACCTTCTTTCCGAGGAGTGGCTGGTGGGTTTGAACCACCAGCCTTCTTGTTAGCAGTCAAGTGCTTTAGGCACTATGCTACCAGAGCTCCCCTAGGAAAATTAGAAGTTGTTTAAAAAAATGAAATGGAAAGCATAAAGACCCATATCCTAGTCATCAGTGAGCTGAAATGGACTGGTATTGGCCATATTGAATCAAACTGATCTACTATGCTGGGAATGACAAATTGAAGAGGAATGCCATTGTCAAAAAGAGCATCTCAGGATCCATACTTACGTGTAATGCTGTCTAGAATAGGATAACATCTATATGTCTACAAGGAAAACCAGTTATTATCACTCCAATTTACACACGAATCAGTAAAATCAAAGATTAAAAAACGTAAGATTTTTACCAACTTCTGCAGGCTGAAATTGACCAAACATGCAATCAAGATGAATTATAACTTCTGGTGATTGGAATGTAAAAGTTGGAAACAAAGAAGAAACATTGGGAGTTGGAAAATAGGGCCTTGGTGATAGAAATGATGCTGGAGATTGCAAGATGGAATTTTGCATAACCAATGACTTATTCATTTGAAATGCCTTTTTAAGACAACATACATGGCAACTATACATGTGCATCTCACTAGATGGAATGCACAGGAATCAAATGGACTACATCTGTGGAAAGAGATAATGAAATAGCTTGGTATCATCAGTTAGAACAAGGCCAGGGGTCAACAGTGGAACAGACCATTAATTGCTCATATGCAAGTCTAATTTGAAGCTAAAGAAAATTAAAATAAGTCCACAAGAGCCAAAATATGGCCTTGATTATATACCACCTGAATTTAGAGACCATCTGAAGAATAGATTTGATGCATTGAACACCAATGACCCAATGCCAGAGGAATTGTGGGATGACATCAAGGGTATCACACATGAAGAAAGCAAACACAAAACCTAAACCCACTGCCATTGAGTTGATTCCTACTCATAGCAACCCGATAGGGTTTCCAAGGCTGTAAATCTTTATATAAGCAGACTGCCTCATCTTTCTCCCATGGAGAAATTGGTGTGCTCAAACTGCTGACCTTTTGGTTAGCAGTCAAAAGCCTTAGCCAATGCACCACCTAATCTCTTTATGAAGAGAGCAAAAGGTCATTGAAAAGAATACCAAAATAGATGTTAGAAAAGACTGAAACTTGCTTTTGAATGGAGAGTAGCTAAAACAAATAGAAGAAGTGATGAAGTAAAAGAGCTGAGCAGAAGATTTCAAAGGACAGCTTGAGAGGACAAAATAAAGTATGACAATGAAATGTGCAAAGACCTGGAGTTGGAAAACCAAAAGGGAAGAACACACTCAACATTTCTCAAGATGAAAGAACTGAAGAAAAAAATCAAGTCTTGAGTTGAAATATTGAGGGATTTTATGGGCAAAATGTTGAACAATGCAGGAAGCATTAAAAAAAAAAAAAGATGGAAGAAATACATAGAGTCACTGTACAAAGAGTCACTGTTGGAGCAGTTCAACTATTTCAGGAGGTAGCACATGATCAAGAACTAATTGTATTGAGAAAAGAAGTCCAAGCTGCACTGAGGCAATTGGTGAAAAACAAGGCTCCAGGAAATGACAGAATACTCAATGAGATGTTTCAACAAACAGATGCAGTGCTGGAAGTGGTCATTCATCTATGCAAAGAAATTTGTAAGACAGCTATGTGTCCAATCAACTGGAAGATATCCATACATGTGCCCATTCCAAAGGAAGGTGATCCAACAGAATGCAGAAATTATTGAACAATGTCATTAATGTATCACACAAGTAAAATTTTGCTGAAGATAATTCAAAAACAGTTGCAGCAGTACATTGACAGAGAACTTCCAGAAATTCAAGCTGGATTAAGAAAAGTATGTGGACTGAAGGATATCATTGCTGATGTCAGATGGATCTTGGCTGAAAACAAAGAATACCAGAAAGATGTTTACCTGTATTTTATTGACTATACAAAGGCATTCAACTGTGTAAATAATATTAAATTATGGATGACATTGTAAGGAATGAGAATTCCAGAACACTTACTTGTGCTCATGAGGAACTTGTAATAGAGTAAGAGGCAGTCATTTGAATTGAACAAGGGGATACTGCATGGTTTAAAACCAGAAAAGTGTGTCAGGGTTGTATCCTTTCACTGTACTTATTCAATCTGTATGGTGAACAAGTAATCCAAGAACCTAGACTCTGTGAAGAAGAATATGTCATCAGAATTATAGGAAGACTAATTGACAAACTGCAATATGCAGCTATGACACAACTTTGCTTGCTGAAAGTTGAGAAAACTTGAAGCACTTACTGATGAAGATCAGAGGCTAACTATAGCCTTCATTATGGATTACACCTCACTATAAAGAAAACAAATATCCTCATAACTGGATCAATAAGCAACATCATGATAAAGGGAGAAAAGATTGAAAACAAGGATCTCATTTTACTTGGATCCACACTCAACACCTACAGAAGCAGCAGTCAAGAGATCAAACAATGTATTGGACTGGGCAAATCTGCTGCAGAAGACCTCTTCAAAGTGTTTAAGAGCAAAGATATCACTTTGAAGACTAAGGTGCACCTGATCTAAGCCATGGTATTTTCAATATGCATTTGAGAGCTGGGCAATGCATAAGGAAAGCCAAAGAAGAATTTATGCATTTGAATTGTGCTGTTGGTGAAGAATATTGAATGTACCATGGATTGCCAGAAGAAGGACAAATCTGTCCTGGAGGAAGTGCAGCCAGAATGGCTAGACTTTGTCTCACATACTTTGATCATGCTGTCAGAAGGGACCATTCCCTAGAGAAGGATATCATGCTTGGTAAAGTAGAGTGTCATCAAAAAAGGAGAAGACCCTCAATGAGATGGACTGACACAGTGGCTGCAACAACAGTCTCAAGAATAGCAAGGATGGTGAGAACAGTGTAGGACTGAGCGGTGTTTTGTTCTGTTGTACACAGAGTAACTATTAATTGAACCTGACTTGATGGCACCTAACAACAACTGTGGTTTCTCTATGTGATTTTAATTTACATTTTCCTAATAGAAAATGATGTTGAAAATCTTTTCATGTGTGTATTTGCTATCTGTATATCCTCAGATGACTGAAGAGGAAATGATGCTTTTGAACTATGATGTTGGTGAAAAATATTGAATATTCCATGGACTGCCAGGAGAATCAAAGGGCTCAAATATATCAATTGTGATGATGATGATGCAGGATTGCGCAGTGTTTTGTTCTGTTCTACATGGGGTCACTATGGGTCAGAATCAACTCGATGACACTTAACAAAAACAATATCATATTTTTTTTGGTGAAATGTCTTTTCATGACTTCTGCCGATTTTCTCATTGAATTGTTTGTTTTTTCCGTTGAGTTATGAGAGTTCTTTATATATTCTAGTTACTAGTTCTATATCAGGAGCTCTGGTAGCATAGTGCCTAAGGCACTTGACTGCTAACCAGAATGCTGGCAGTTCAAACCCACCAGCCACTCCTCAGAAGGAAGGTTGGGCAATCTACTTCCATAGTGATACTGCTTCGGCAACCCAAGGAGGGGTCGCTATGAGTTGGGTCCGACTCGACAGCACATAACAACAACAACAACAAGTCCTGTATCAGACAGATATGTGCTTTGCAAATATTTTCTCCAAGTTTATCAGGTTTTTTTTTGTTTGTTTGTTTTTTCATTTTTAACAGAGCAATTTCTTAATTTTGATGAAGTGCTATTTATTAGTTTTCCTTTTATGGATCATGCTTTTGGTGTCAAGTCTCCTATGTGATTTTTTCTGAAAGTTTTACAGTTTTATAGTTATTCAAATATAAGGTGTGAAATTAGGCCTCTTTTTACTTTTTAACTTTGTGTTATGATTTGGGTGAAGGTTTACAGAACAAATCAGTTTTCCATTCATACACTATATTGTTTCACTTTGCCATTGTTTGCGATCCCCTCTGTAATATCACTACTTCCTCCCTGTGTTTTCTATTTCCATTCCTCCTTCTTCCCTAACCTTTCTTGCCTTCTGAACTTTGTCTTTTAGCAAATGCTGCCCTTTTGGTCTCGAATGGTAGATTGTTCTAAACAGTGTATACCTCCCTAGTGTTATTGTTCACTTTAGAGAACTGCCTATTCTTTGGCTTAAAATTAAGCCACAAAGATGAATTCAGTTCCAGGGCTGAAA
>NW_006921603.1:20744343-20747469 GCF_000298275.1 Orycteropus afer afer | reverse complement strand
CTTTTCTTGCCTATTGCTCTGGTTAGAATCTGTAGCATTACATGGAATAAGACTGGTTAGAGCAGATGTTCTTACCTTGTTCCTGATCTTAAATACATTGTTGGTGTCAATTTTTGTAGATGTTCTTTATCAACTTGAAGTCCCCTCTCTATACTTACTTTCCTGAGAACTTTTATCATGAATGAATGTTGTATTTTGTCAAATGCTTTATCTGTAGCAACTGATATGATTTGTGATTTTTCTTCTTTAGTATGTTAATATGGAAGATTATATCGATTGATTTTTTTGTAATATTAAACCAGCTTTGCATTCCTGGAGTAAACCTTATTTTGGCATAGTATGTATTTGTTTTTGTATATCGTTGAACTCTATTTGCTAATATTTTGCTAAGAATTTTTGCATCTGTGTTCGTTAAGGGTAATGGTCTATAGTTTTTTTGAACAGCTTTGTCTCATTTTTGGTATTGGGACAAAAGTTGCATTAGAAAATGAATCAAGAAGTTTTCCCTCCTTTTCTATTTTCTGGAAAAGATGGTGTAGCATTGATGTTGATTCTTCTTTACACATTTGGTAGATCTCTCAAGTGAAATCATCTCAACTTGGAGTTTTCCTTTTTAAATTATGAGTTCAAATTCCTTAATAGTTACATTATTGCTATTGTTGTGTGCCATTAAGTCAATTCTGCCTCATCATGACCCAATATGACAGAGTAGAACTGCCCCATAGGGTTTCCTAGGCTG
Source organism: Orycteropus afer afer (assembly GCF_000298275.1). Classification (NCBI taxonomy): domain Eukaryota; kingdom Metazoa; phylum Chordata; class Mammalia; order Tubulidentata; family Orycteropodidae; genus Orycteropus; species Orycteropus afer. Next base: position 20,746,730 of record NW_006921603.1, on the reverse strand, counting down.
GTGCAGTTATTAAAGCACTCAGCTGCTAACCTAAAGCTCAGCTGTTTGAATCTGCCAGCTGTTCTGTGGGAGAAAGATGTGGCAATCTGCTTCTGTAAAGATTTACAGCCTTGGAAACTCTTTGAGGCAGTTCTACCCTGTCCTATAGGGTCACAAGCGAGTTCAAATTGGCTTGACAATGGCAAACAACAATAATCTTTATGGGTCAGCTTCTGGGTTCCAAAGATGTCAAGCAATGGTGGGTTGCAAGGATTCCAAGAGTAGTTAACAGCCAAGAGCTTAGCCATTGCACTAACAGGGCTCCTTTTAATAGGGGTAGTTAATAGGGGTACACAAATTATCTGTTTCCTAATGGGTAAGTTGTAATAGTGTTTATTCTTTGAGAAATTGATCCATTTCATCTAAATTGTCAGATTTATGAGTGTAGAGTTATCACTAGTATTTCCTTATTGTCCTTTTAATGTCTGATCACTGATTGCATGATGAGCAGGGGTGGGCATTGTGACATTTGCCATCACAGCTTCCTTTCAATGCATCTACCAGGCCTGAGATCCAGAGAGATGAAAGATCAGATGAAAACGAAACTGACCTGAAAATTAAGTCTGGGATCCAGAGGCGAGTTTCCAAGGCAATTGTCTAGTCTTGAAGGAGTTAATTAGCTTCTTTACACCTCAGTTTCCTTGTATTTTAAATGGAACTAGACCTGTCTTTCGGGCAGAGCTTCAAACTGGTTCATTCTGGTTCGACTTCTGATGAGAATTTGCATTTCCACCTCAGATAGACTGGATCAGAATCTACAGTTTAACAAGATCCCCTGTGATTCTTATATATACATAAAAGTGACCTGGGAATCAATAAGAATCACCTGGGATTTTGTTAAAATGTAGATTCTGATTCAGTATATCTAGGGTAGAAATGCAAATTCTCAGCAGGAGGTTGAACCAAAATGAACCAGCTTGAAACTTTGCTTTGGAGAAGCTGTAATGGTGAATTAGGTCATGTCTATAAAACACTTGAGGGCTTTGGAAGAAATGCATTTACAAACCTAGAAACAGCATAATTAATAGCATCATTGTCATAATCATTGTTGATGAAGGGTAATAGTTCAGTGTACATGTAAACTTGAGAGTTGGAAATATTAGTTTTGGAGAAGTGTGAGGGTGAATTAGGTCATATCTATAAAACACTTGAAGGCTTTGGAAGAAAAGCATTTACACACCTATAAACATCATAATTAATGACATCATCATCATTCCTACTGTTGATGAAGGGGAATAGTTCAGAATACATGTGAACTTGAGAGCTGAAAATATTTATTACAGAGAATCTGAATCTGAAGATTTTCCATGGGGGCATCTCTCTCCTCACTCTCTTTTCTGATGACTTAAAACAACCTATTCGCACAGAAGTACTTCTGCTCACAGAATTGGCATTTTTATTCTCAGCAATAAAATGTGTGATAAGAGCTCCCTTGAACCTTCACCCCTCTCTTTCACAAGGGATTCTTTCACAAGGGCCCATCAGGAGTGTCTTTGGTGGAACTAGAAAGGCTTTCACCTACCTGTCGCTTTCTCTGTATGAGGCATTGGTGGCTCACTGGTAGAACTCTTGCCTTGTATGCAGGAGATCCAGGTTCAATTCCCAGCCAATGTATTTCATGTACACCCATCACTCGTCTCACAGTGGAGGCTGTGTGTTGCAATGATAGTGAACAGGTTTCAGTGGAGCATCCAGACTAAGACAGACTGGGAAGAAAGGCCTGACAATCTGCTTCTGAAAAGCAGCCCTATGGTTCACAACCTTCTGATCTGTGTCCAATGATAGAGATAGTGCAGGACTGGGCTGTGTTTTATTGTGTTGTGCAAGAGGTCACCATGAGCTGGGGGCCAACTCAACAGCAGCTAACAACAGCAAGCTTATCTGTAATACAATATCTTCTTTAATAATACAAATAGCTAACATTGACACAGCACCCAGTGTATTCCAGGTACATGTTAAGAGTTATCTCATTTGAATCTCATAATAGCTTAATTGTGATACTCTTAATTCTCTCACTTTCTTTAGTTTCTACTCAAAAGTCACCTAATTATGAATGGAAGCTTTTCAGGTACCTTATGTAAAGAGTAATCTATTCCCCACTCTTAGTCCTTTTACCCAGCTTTATTTATGCATAGCATTAATCACCATCTGACATATTTCTATGTTTATTGGTATAGTCTCTGTCTCTAACATAAGAATACAACGTCTGTAAGGGTGAGGATTTTGTTTTATTCACTGCCTATCTAGGTATCTAGTACAGTGCCTGGTACATCATGAGTGCTTAAAAAACAATTTGTGTGAAACCATACCTGTGGTTTCCAGCCAAACAAAGTACAGGCATGTGAGTT
>NW_006921603.1:20739643-20744069 GCF_000298275.1 Orycteropus afer afer | reverse complement strand
AAAAAAAAAAATTGTGAATGAATGAATAACCCTGAGAGTTGGGTGGGATAGTAGCACTTTGGCTGATGATGAAACGGAAGCTTTGAGATTTGCCCAGGGTCATGCAGTAAGAGCAAAGACTGGAAACTAAATCTACTTGATTTTAGCCTGATTGCTAACCACTCATGTTTCACTGTTTTCAGAGAAGATTGCAAAAATTATCCCTCACTACTTTGGCATACTTCTATCAGAAGAGTCATGAAGGCAATAGATATGTGATCAAGGCAAGAGATTTGTGTGTCAGATAAACTGGGAGCAATAACTGTTGTTGTATTAGGTGCCATTGAGTCAGCTCCAACTCATAGCAATGCTATGTACAGCAGAATGAAACTCCACCTGGACCTGCACCAGCTTCACAATATTTGCTATGCTTGAGCCCATCATTGCAGCCCCTGTGTCAATCCATCTTTTTGAAGGTCTTCTTCTTTGCTTACCCTCTACTTTACCAAGCATGAAATCTGTGATAGTTAAAGTTACATGTCAACTAGGCTGGGCATGATTTTGAGTGACTAGGCAGCTGGATGTGGTGATTCCCCATGACGAGACTGGTGTGTTAGGCTGGGTTCTCTATAGAAGCAAAACCAGTAAATCTTATACAGAAAGAGAGAGAAAGAGAAATTTATCTTAGGAAAATGGCTCAAACACTTATAGAAGTTGGCAATTTCCAAGTTCTTGGATCAAACGTCAAACTGGAGGCTTTTCCTGACTCACGCAGCTACAGGGACTGAAGAGCTCAAGGTTGGCAGGCAGTACTGGCTGTTGACTCCAATGAATGACAAATCTAAGATCTCCAGGCTGAATGGTGGATTGTTCACTCAAGGACAGTTGTAGGCAGCACAACAGGATTCCAATCCACAGAAGAGTGTCTCTTTTCTCAGGATGTTCCATAAATATACTGGAAACAGGCCACACTCCTAGGGAAACTCCCTTTCAATGGATTGCCTGCTCAAAACACATACATCTGATCCGATCATGGGAATAACCCACATCACAATTGCTTAAAACACACAGAATTGTGGTCCAGCCAAGATGACACACATTTCCAACTATCACAGTCTATCCCTTGTCAACTTGGCAGTTGTACACATCTTCTTAACCATATATAATCTCTAAATGAGGACAATTATAAAGCATAGGCCCATTGCCACACTTCATTTGCTATGAAGTGAGTCCCTTGATCTGAAGCAATGCTGTGTGGGATACCATGACGGTGGATAAGGCATTCTCTAAGTCCACGGATGGTAGTTTTGGCAGAAGCATTGCGTGCAGCAGGGAAGGTGAATCCATATCCAGAATAAGTATCTCTTCCAGTAAGAACAAAATGCTGTCCTTTCCATGATGGAAGTGGTCCAATGTAATCAACCTGCCACCAGGTTGCTGGCTGATCACCCTGAGGAATGGTTTCACATTGTGGACTCAGTGTTGGTCTCTGCTGCTGGCAGATTGGGCACTCAGCAGTGGTGGTAACCAAATCAACCTTGGTAAGTGGGGGTCCATGTTGCTGATCCCATGCATAACCTCCATCCCTGCCACCATGGCCACTTTGTTCATGAGCCCATTGAGCAATGACAGGAGTAGCTGGGGAAAAAGGATGGTTGGTTTCCACTGAACATGTCATCCTATCCACCTGATTGTTAAAGTCCTCCTCTGCCAAGGTCACCTTTTGGTGGGCATTCACATGAAACACAAATATCTTTACTCCTTTGGCCCAGTCAGAGAGATCTATCCACATAACTCTTTCCCATACATCCTTGTCACCAATTTTCCAATCATGCTCCTTCTAAGTCCCAGACCATCCAGCCAAGCCATTAGTCACAGCTGAACAGCCATATGCACAGCTTGAAGTTCTGCCCATTGGAAGGATTTCCCTTCACCACTGTCCTTCAAGGAAGGCCTAGAAAGGGGCTGCAGTGCTGCTGCTGTTCAATTTCAAGTGGTGTAAGCATATCACACAGAACCATCTATAAATCAGGCACAAGTTTTCTCTTTCTCAGTCAACTGGTCATAAGAAACTCCCCATGAGGCCATAGGTGCAGACTGGGAGAGGGAGGTTAATGTGACTGGAGTGGAGACCATAGGCATTTGGGCCACTTCTTCATGCAACTTACTTGTGTCTTCAGGTCCTGCTTGAGCCCAATCTCTGATATACCACTTCCATTTAATGATGGAGTGCTGCTGTGCACATCCTACTTTATCACTCTGTGGGTCAGACAACACCTAGGTCATGATGGGCAGCTCAGGCCTCATGGTCACTTGGTGGCCCATGGTTAGAAATTCAGTCTCTACTAATGCCCAGTAACAAACTAAAAGCTGTTTCCCAAAAGGAGAGTAGTTATCTGCAGAGGATGGCATGGCTTTGCTCCAAAATCCCAAGGGTCTGCATTGTGATTCGCCAATAGGAACCTGCCAAAGACTCCAAACAGCATCTCTATCTGCTATAGACACTTCAAGCACCATTGGATCAGCTGGATCATATGGTTCAAGTGGCAGAGCAGCCTGCACGGCAGCCTGAACCTGTTGAGAGCCTTCTGTTGTTCTGTGCCCCATTCAAAACTAGCAGATTTCCAAGTCATTTGATAAATGGGCTGAAGCAACACACCCAAATGAGGGATATGTTGCCTCCAAAATCCAAAGAGGCCCAACAGACGTTGTGCCTCCTTCTTAGTTGTGGGGAAGCCAAATACAATAACTTATCCTTCACTTTAGTAGGGATATCTCAACATGCCCCACACCATTGGACCCCTAGAAATTTCACTGAGGTGGAAGGTGCCTGAATTTTTGTTGGGTTAATTTCTCCACCCTGTCTCACCAATAAGTCTAGAGTCATCACTACTTCTTCCTTACTAGCTCCAATCAGCATAATGTCATCAATATAATGGACCAGTGTGATGTCTTGTGGAAGAGAAAGGTGATTTAGATTCATATCGGCTAAATTATGACATAGTGCTAGGGAGTTGATATACCTCTGAGGAAGCACTGTGAAAGCATATTGTTGGCCTTGCCAGCTGAAGACAAACTGCTTCTAACAGTCCTTTGAAATTGGTATTGAGCAAAATGTATTGGTCAAATCAATAGCTGCATACCAAGTACCAGGAGATGTACTAATTTGCTCAAGCAATGAAACCACATCAGTAACAGCAGCTGCAATTGGAGTCACCACCTGATTAAGTTTACAATAATCTGCTGTCATTCTCCAAGATCCATTTGTTTTTTGCACAGGCCAAGTAGGTGAATTATCTGGGGATGTGGTGGAAATCACCACCCCTGCATCCTTCAAGTCCTTGATGGTGGCAGTAATCTTTGCAACCTTTCCAGGGATGCAGTATTGCTTTTGGTTTACTATTTTTGTAGGCAGAGGAAGTTCTAATGGCTTCCAGTTGGCTTTTCCTACCACAATAGCCCTTACTCCACATGTCAGGGACCCAATGTGGGAATTCTGCCAGTTGCTCAGTATATCTATTCCAATTATGCATTCTGGAACTGGGGAAATCACTACAGGATGGGTTCAGGGACCCAGTAGACCCACCGTGAGATGTACCTTAGCTAAGACTCCATCAATAACTTGAGCACCATATGCCCCCACTCTGACTGGTGGGCCACAATGATGCTTTGGGTCCCCTGGAATTAGTGTCAGTTCAGAGCCAGTGTCCAGTAATCCCCGAAAAGGAAAAAAATCCCCTGATTATTTCCTTTTCCCCAATGAGTAGTCACTTTCATAAAAGGCCTCAGATCCCTTTGAGGAAGGCTGGGAGAAGGATTAACATTATAAATTTTTGGCAATGTAGTGGGGTCCTTCCTCAAGGGGACCCAACCTCCCCTTCATTCAAAGGGTTGTGGGTCGGTAAACTGACTCAAGTCTGGGGATTGATTGAGAGCCCCTGACTCTGTATTCTGATGATTCAATCTAGGCTGCTGTTCACATGACCTAGAATTCTGTCCATACAGATAAAGTAAATATTTAGTAGGTTTTTCATGTATTTCACTCCTAGGAACACCTGATTAAGTAGCCAATGCCATAATTCCACATGAGTCAGAGTATTCTGATTACTGTTTGACTCTGCTGTCCATTATGGTAACCACATCCACCTTGTCTTTGTCAATTAACTGCTGCCACTTGGCCCCTACTGCCAAGGGGTCCAATCATCCCCATCATAATTAAGTGTCTTAGTTCAATTAAGGCAGTTCCCACTGTCAAATCTGGCTTACATAAAATAGCAGTCTTCAAGGATGCTAGAGCTCCCTTCACAAATTTATTCCTTACTGTACTGGTGAAGAGTGTGTCTTCTGGACTCTCCATTTCTGGCTCTAGGGGTCTAAACTGATAAATCCATTCTAACAGGCCAATTTCCCTAAGCCTCTGGATACCTTCTTCTACAATATACCAAGG
>NW_006921603.1:20738192-20738734 GCF_000298275.1 Orycteropus afer afer | reverse complement strand
AGCAACAATGGGTGGTTGGGGAAGTTCCTGAGAACATTCAGCAATGTCTTCCACGGCCTCTGCCTCAGGCAATAATAACCCAGCAGGAACAGTTAGGTTAATCCCATCAAACAGAGGTGGAGGGGAAAATGGTTTTACAGTAATCCTTTCAGATGGGAGGGATTCAACAGAGTTTACAGGCTCCATATCCTGATCTTCCTGATGATCTGTCCATATATCCCCATTCCAGGTTTGAGGATCCCAATTTTTCCCAATCAATGCTCTCACTTTAACTGCAGACACCATTCTGGGTTGGCAATTTAATTTGTGTTATAATTCAGCCACCCTTACAATAAGACTCTGGGTTCGGTTTTCAGCAATACCAGATGCATTCCAGCTGCACTTCATCCAGGAGAGATTGTTCATTTTCCTGGGACTCCATGGTAGTTTCAGTGTTCTATGCAAATATAGCTCTGGTAGCATAGTGGCTAAGACACTTGCCTGCTAACCAGACGACTGGCGGTTCAAACCCACCAGCCACTCCTCGGAAGGAAGGTTGGGCA
>NW_006921603.1:20720068-20737447 GCF_000298275.1 Orycteropus afer afer | reverse complement strand
TTTTAAACCACACAGTATCCCCTTGTTCTGTTTGAACAACAACCTCTTGGTCTGTGTACAGGATCCTCATGAGTACAATTAAGTGTTCTGGAATTCACATTCTTTGCAATGTTATCCATAATTTGTTATGATCCACACAGTGTAATGCCTTTGGATAGTCAATAAAACACAGGTAAACAGGTATTTTTGCTTTCAGCCAAGATCCAACTGATATCAGCAATGCTATCACTCATTCTACACCCTCTTCTGAATCCAGTTTGAATTTCTTGCTGTTTCCTGTCAATATACTGCTGCAATAATTTTTGAATTATCTTCAGCAAGATTTTACTTGTGTGTGATATTAGTGATATTGCTTGATAGTTTCCACATTCTCTTGGTTCACCTTTCTTTGGAATGAGCACAGATATCAATCTCTTCTAGTCAGTTGGCCAGGTAACTGTCTTCCAAATTTCTTGGCATAAACGCGTAAACTCCTGTAGTGCTCCATCCATTTGTTAAAACGTCTCACTGGGTATTCCATCATTTTCTTCAGGCTTGTTTTTTGCCAATTCCTTCAGTGCAACTTGGACTTCTTCCTTCAGTGCTATTCGTTCTCCATCATATGCTATCTTGACCAATTTTTTTTATACAATGTTTCTATGTATGCCTTCCATCTTCTTTTGATGTTTCCTGCATCATTCAATGTTTTGCCCGTAGAATCCTTCAATATTGCAACTCGAGGCTTGGATTTTCAGTTCTTTCAGCTTGAGAAATGCTGAGGGTATTCTTTTCTTTTGGTCTTCCAACTCCAGGTCTTTGCACATTTCACTATAGCACTTTACTTTTTCTTCTTGAGCCACAATTTGAAATCTGTTCAGTTCTTTTATTTCAGCATTTCTTCCATTTGTTTTAGCTAATCTGCATTCAAGAGCAAGCTTCAGAGTCTCTCGTGACACCCATTTTGGTTCTTTTTTTTTGTTTGTTTCCTGTCTTTTTAATAACCTTTTGCTTTCTTCATGTATGATGCTCTTGATGTCATCCTATAATTCATCTGGTTTTTGGTCATTGTTGTTCAATGTATCAAATCCATTCTTCGGATGGTCTCTAAATTCAGGTGGGATATAAATGAGGTCATATTTTGGCTCTCATGGACTTATTTTAATTTTCTTCAGCTTCAACTTGAACTTGCATATGAGCAGTTGAGATAGTCTATTCCACAGTCAGCTTCTGGCCTTGTTTTGACTGATGATATTGACCTTCTCCATTGTCTCTTTCCACAGATGTAGTTGATCTAATTTCTCTATTTTCCATCTGGCGTGGTCCACATGTATAGCTGCTGTTTATATTGTTGAAAAAAGTTATTTGTAATGAGTAAGTCGTAAGTTGTGCAAAATTCTATCATGTGATCTCTGGCATCATTTCTATCACCAAGGCCATCATTTTCTAACTACCAATGGTTCTTCTTTACTTTCACATTCCAATCACCAATAATTATCTTGATTGCATGTTTTGTCAATTTTAGACTGTAGAAATTGGTAATAATCTTCAATTTCTTTATCTTTTGCTTCAGCAGTTGGTGCACAAATTTGAATAATCATTATATTAACTGTTCTTCCTTGCAGATGTATGAATATTACCCTATCAATAACAGCATTGTACTTCAAGATAGATCTTGAAACATTTTTTTGTGACAATGAATGTCAAGCCATTCCTCTTCAATTTGTCATTCCCAGCGCAGTAGATCATATGATTGTCTGATTCAAAATGGCTGATACCAGTCCATTTCAGCTTACTAATGCCTAAGATATTGATCTTTATCCATTCCATTTCATTTTTGACAACTTGTAATTTTCCTAGACACATAATTCGTATATTCAAGGTTCTGATTATTAATAGATGTTTGCAGCTGTTTATTCCATTTTGAGTTGTGCCCCATCAACAAATGAAGATCCCAAAAGATTTACTCCACCCACATCATTAAGGTCGATTCTACTTTGGGGAGGCAGCTCTTCCCCAGTTGTTTTTTGAGTGGCTTCCAACCTGAGGGGCTCATCAACCAGCACTATATCAGATAATATTTCATGGCTATTCATAAAGTTTTCCAGTAATATATCAGACAGTGTTTCACTGATATTATAAGGTTTTCGGTGGCCAGTTTTTTTTCAGAAGTAGATGGCACCGTCCTTCTTCCCAGTCTGTCTTCATTTGGAAGCTCCTCTGAAATCTGTCCACCATAGGTGACACTGCTAGTATTTGAAGAACCAGTGGCATAGCTTCCAGCATTGCAGCAGCATATAAGCCACCACAGTATTGAGAAACTGAGAAATGAGTGGTGGGGAGCAATAACTAGATTCTCGTATATTGTCCTTTTCTCCCCTCCAAAACCTTTTAAATCTAAAAAAATATATGGCTTCTTTCTCTTCAGGTCTAGTTTTCAGGGCTCTCAGAGCCCTTCCTTTCCATCTTTCCATTGTCTATCTTCCATAATCTCTCCATCAATTTGCTAGTGCCACAGATTCTGAAAATTAGGGTAAAGAGGGAAAGCTAGCATTTATTAATACCACCCATCTGTTAGATTTTTCATACTGTGCTGGCTTGCATGTGGCTGTGATGCTGGAAACTATGCCACCATTATTTCAAATACCAGCAGGGTTACCTATGGGGGACAAGTTTCAGTGTAGCTTCCAGACTAACATAGATTGGGAAGAAAAAATCTAGCAATCTACTTCTAAAAATTAACAAAAAAAAAAAAAAAACCCTATGGATCACAATAGAATATTGTGCAATATGGGTTGGGAAGTCAAGACCCTAGAATGGAAGTCAAGACCCTAGAATGGATGGACTCCAATGTACCAATGATCATGAAGATGTCACAGGACCAGGCAATATTTTGTTCTGTTGTACATGGATCACCATGAGTTAGTGCCAACAGAACAGCAACTAACAACAAGACATGTTAAGGAGTTTTTTTACTTTCATTCAGGGAAAAAAAGGACTCATTGAAAGAAAGAGGATGTGATTCAATTTTCAAAATTTATTTATTTTGTTGTTGTTATTACTGTTGAGAATATAAACAAAAAATATACAAATTCAATAATTTTTGCATGTAAAATTCAGTGACATTGATTGAGTTCTTCAAGTTATGCAACCCTTCTCACCTTCCTTTTCTGAGTTGTTTCTACCCCATTAACATAAACTTACTGACTCCTAAGGTTCCTATCTTATCTTTTGAGTTGCTGTTGTCACTTTGATCCCATATAGATAGTTCTTAAAATAGCATAATGCAGAAGAACACTCCCAAATTCATTTTATGACGCAAGTATAACCTTAATTCCAAAGACACCCCTAAAAAAGAAAATTATAGACCAATACCTCTCATGAACATAGATGCAAAAATTCTCAACAAAATCTTAGCCAACAGACTCCAAAAACAGATCAAAAAAATAATAACATCATAACCAAGTGTAATTCATAATAGATGTGCAAAGATCATTGAACAATAGAGAAACAATCAACATAATTCATCATATAAGTAAAACAAAGAAAAAGAACCACATTGCCATATCAATCGACATAGGAAAGACATTTGACAAAACCCAACAACTGTTCCTAATAAAAATACTGGGGAAAAAAAAATAGAAATAGAAGGAAAATTTATTAACATAATTAAAGGCATGTATAAAATTCAAATTTATGCACCAAACATGAGAGCAAAAGATGAGGAAATTGATTTTTTATCAACTTCTGAAGTCTGAAACAGACCAAACATGCAATCAAGATGGGTTAATTATCACTGGTGACTGGAATTCAGAAGTTGGAAATAAAGAAGAATCACCGGTAGTTGGAAAATTTGGTCTTGGTGACAGAAATAACGCTAGAGATGGCATGATAGAATTTTGCAAGACCAACGACTTATTCATTTCAAATACATTTTTTCAACAACACAAATGGTGGTTATACACATGGACTTCACCAGATGGGGTACACAGGAATCAGATTGACTACATCTGGGGCAAGCGGTGATGGAAAAGCTAAGTATCTTCAGCTAAAACCAGGCCAGGAGCTGACTGTGGAACAGACCATCAACTGTTCACATGCAAGTTCAACTTGAAGTTGAAGACAATTAAAACAAGTCCACAAGAGCCAAAATATGATCTGGAATATATCTATCCTGGATTAAGAGACCATCTAAAGAATAGATTTGATGCATTGAACATCAGTGACTGAAAACTGGAAGAATTGTGAGATGACATCAAGAACATCATCCATGAAGAAAGCAAGAGGTCATTAAAAAGACAAGAAAAGAAGAAAAGACCAAAATGGATGTCAGAAGAGACTCTGAAACTTGCCCTTGAATGGAGAGTAGCTAAAGCAAACAGAAAAATGACAAGATGAAAAAGCTGAACAGAAAATTTCAAAGAGCAACTCAAGCAGACGAAGCCAATTACTATAATTAAATGTGCAAAGACCTGGAGTTTGAAAACCAAAAGGGAACACACATGGCATTTCTCAAGCTGGAAGAACTGAGGAAAAAATTTAAGCCCCAAGTTGCAATATTGAAAGTTTCTATGGGTAAAATATTGAATGGTACAGGAAACTTCAGAAGAAGGTAGAAGGAATACACAGAGTCACTGTACCAAAAAGAGCTGGTCAATGTTCATCCATTTCAGGACATGGAATATGATCAAAAACCAATGGTATTGAAGGAAGAATTTGAAGCTGCACTGAAGGAATTGGTGAAGAATTAGGCTTCAGGAATTGATGGAATAATCATTGAGATGTTTCAAGAAACAGATGCCCCACTGGAGGCACTCACTCAGTTATGCCAAGAGATTTGGAAGACAGCTACCTGGCCAACTGACTGAAAGAGATCCATATTTGTACCCATTCCAAAGGAAGGTGATCCCACAGAATGTGGCAATTATCGAACAATATCATTAATATCGCACGCAAGTAAGATCTTACTGAAGATAATTCAAAAACAGTTGCAGCAGTATATTGACAGAGAACTTCCAGAGGTGCAAGCTGGATTCAGAAGAGGACATGGGACAAGGGATATCATTACTGATGTCAGATGGATCTTGGCTCAAAGCAAAGAATACCAGAAAGATGTTTACTTGTGTTTTATTGAGTATGCAAAAGCATTTGATTATGTGGATCATAACAAATTGTGGACAACATTGAGAAGAATAGGAATTCCAGAACACTTAATTGTACTCATGAGGAACATGTATGTAGACCAGGAGGCTGTCGTTCCAACAGAACAAAGAGACACTGCATAGTTTAAAATCAAGAAGGGAGTGTGTCAGGGTTGTATCCTTTCACCATACTTGTCAATCGATATGCTGAGCAAATAAACTGAGAAACTGGACTGTATGAAGAAGAACGTGGCATCAGGATTGGAGGAAAACTCACTAACAACCTGCAATATGCTGAGGACACAACTTTGCTTGCTGAAAGTGAGGATGACTTGAAGTACTTACTCATGAAGATTGAAGAATACAAACTGCAGTATGGGTTACATCTCAATATAAAGAAAATAAAAATCCTCACAACTAGACCTATAAGCCGCATCATGATGAATGGAGAAAAGATTGATGTTATCAAAGACTTCATATTGCTTAATTCTACAATCAACACCAATGGAAGCAGCAGTCAGAACATCAGACGATGTATAGCACTGGGTAAGTTGGCTTCAAGGGATCTCTTTCAAGTGCTGAGGAGCAAAGATGTCTCCTTGAGGACTAAGGTATGTCTGACACAAGCCATGGTATTTTCAATTGCTTCATATGTATGTGAGAGCTGGACAATGGATAAGGAAGACCAAAGAAGAGTTGATGCTTTTGAGTTTTGGTGCTGGTGAAGAATGCAGAAAGTACTATGGACTGCTAAAAGAACTAAAAAATCTGTCCTAAAAGAAGTGCAGCCGGAATGCTCCTTGGAAGTGAGAATGGCTAGACTTCGTGTCACCTACTTTGGTCATGTTGTCATTAGGGACCATTCCCTGGAGAAGGATGTCATGCCTGATAAGGTGGAGAGTCAACAAAGGACTAGAAACCTCTCAATGAGATGGATTGACACAATGGCTGCAGCGATGGGGTCAAGTATAGCAGGGATTGCAGACCTGGCACAGGACTGGGTGGTTTTTTATTCTGCTGTGCATAGGGTTGCTATGAGTTGGAGATGACTCAACGGTACTTAACAACAGCAACATGAGTTGGAATCAACTCAATAGCAGTGAGTTTGTGTGTATTCAATATTGTATTCAATGTTGTATTGAAGTCCTTGCCAAAGCAATAAGTCAAGAAAAGGAAATAAAATACATTAAAATTGGCAAAGAAGTAAAACTATTTCTATTTGCAGATAATACAATCTTATACATAGTCTATCCCAAAGATTCTGTAAGAAAATTACAGGACAAATTGACAGTTTCAGCAAAGTGGTAGGGTACAAGATCAACATGCAAAATTCAGTCAGATTCCTTTACACTAACAAAGAGAAATCTGAAAAGGAAATTAAGAAAACAACACTGTTGACAATAACTACCAAAAAGGTGAAATACTTAGGAATAAATCTAACCAGTGACACAAAAGGCTCATATGAAGAAATCTAAAAAACTGTATTTAAAGAAACCTAAATAAAAAGAAGACTATACCATGCTCATGTATAGGAAGATTCACATTGTAAAAATGTCAATACTACCCGAAGTAGTCTACAGATATGATGTAATTCCAACAGAGTCCCTCATCTCTCTTTAAAGAGATGGAAATACTAATCATCAACTTTATATGGAAATGAAAGAGTCTCCAGACAAGTAAAGCACTACAAAAGAAGAACAACAAAATAGGAGGCCTCATACTCCCAAATCTTAAAACCTACTATACAGCCATGGTAGTTAAAACACCCTGGTACTAGTATAACAAGAGATATATAGATCAATGGAACAGAATCGAGAACCCAAACATAAATTTATCCACCTGTGGGCAACTGATCTTTGACAAAAGTCCAAAACTCATTAACTAAGGATATGATAATCTCTTTAATAAATGGTGTTGGCAAAACTGGATACCCATTTGCAGAAAAATGAAACAGGACACATAATTCATACCATATATAAAAATGAACTCTAGTTGGATCAAAAACCTGACTGTAAAACCTAAAGCCATAAAGACCATTAAAGAAAGTAGAGTGACAAACATAGGGGCTCTAATTCAGGGCATAAACACAATGCTGAATATAATTTAAAATGCACAAACACCAGAAGAGAAAATAGATGACTGGGACCTCCTTAAAATTAGACAGTTATGAGCATCAAATGATTTTACCAAAAGAGTAAAAAGAGAACCTACAGACTGAGAAAAAAAAATTGGCAATGACATATCAGACAAGGTGCTAATCTCTAAGAGTTGTAGAAAACTTGAACACCTTAACAACAAAAAGGCAAATAATCCAATTTAAAAATGGGCAGAGGCAAATAAAAGACCAGCATATGGGGTGAACATTTACATCAGGTAGATACAGTCCTTGGAGAGATCCATCATGGGAGAATAGTGATTGGTTTTTCCATGTCTTTAAACAATGTTGATGCAATCTGGATCAGGATTGCACTGAATGCATAAATTGCTTTGGACAGTATTGAGATTTTCACAATGTTCAATCTTCCTATCCATGAGCATGGTATGTTCTTCCATTTATGTAGATCTCTTATAGTTTCTTGAAGCAGTGTTTTGCAGTTGTCTTTGCATAGGTCTTTTGTGTTCCTGGTAAGATTTATTCCCAAGAATCTTAACTTTTTAATAGCCATTGTCGTATTGATTTCCTTATTTCCTTTTCAGAAACCTCTTTGCTGGTGTAGAGGAATCCAACTGATTTTTGTATACTGATCTTGTTTGTTGTTGTTGTTGTTGTTATGTGCCGTCGAGTCCTTGTATCCTGCCATAAATGTGACTCAATTTTTAATTAATGGTTGCAAGATTGGATGATGGCACAGGGCTTGGCACCATTTCCCTCTGTTGTGCTTGGGGTCACCATGACTTTACAGCAACTAACAACAACAGCAATATTTAGTAAGTACCTAATATGCCCCACTGCTGCATTGAGCACACTACATTTTTTTATCTCTACTCCTCACTAACAGTAGGAATTTTAAATCCACATTTTATAGATGAGAAAGCTAAGGCTCAAAGAGGTTAGATATCTACTCCAAGTGTCCTCAGTCTGTTTTCAATGTTCATGCTCTTTATCCATAGATTAATGAAGACAACCAAATAGACTAGGGGATTTACCTATTGGTTAAACTCACTGGAATTTTCCTACTAGGATTCTGTTTATTCTACTAGGATATTGGTGATAATTGCCAGTTCTTCAGTATGTTGAATTGCCAAAATTTCAGGGTTTGCGACATTAGAACAAAATGACAAGATTTTTATCTCTGTACTTGGTTGAGATATGTCATCCTTGCCTTCTACACTTTGTCCTCCAGTGTTCTTCCACACGAGAAAAATCCAGTCCAGGACAAAGCATCCTCTACCCTTGAGGTCTCGAGGCAGGATGTCAATGCCTAGGTAAGAAGGTCCTGGTTAAAAGATGTTATCTTGAAATGTAGTAGAGTCAGGCTGTGAGAAAAATCTATCTAACTCTGGAAAACGAAAGTGCGGGGGTATTGAAGGAATGTGGCCTGAAGGGAAGAAAGGTAGTTAGGCTCCACAGGAAGGACAGAAAATTGGACCTGACTTTCTTCCCTGTTCTCTACTTTTTGCCTAACTACTTCTCCTAACTCACCCACTTCACACACATTTCTGTGCACCCTGGAGCTGACTCCCCACCCCCACATTCTAAAAGGACTCTGTCAGATAGAAAGAGGCTTTAGGGAAAATACAAATTCACTTAAAAAAAAAAAAAAAACCTTAAAGCTGGCACCTCTGGGAACTTGAAAAACAGAAATTTTAAATGAAGATAACAAGCCTTAAAGTAGTTTTAATAGGGGAGGTATGTGGTCAGAACATTTTTCAACACTGAACTTTTGTTTGACTAAAGATTTTAATGCTGTGCATAATTCTTTTGGTATATCTTAAAAAACAACAATTCAATATCAGGTTACAAATAAATACATAATAAGTGGTAGCGCTGTTACTTGTGTTTGGGTGTTTAGATTGTAAATGCAAAACTAGTTTTGCAATTACCAGCCACCTTTCTTTTTCCATATCTGAAGCTCTTTTACTTTGGGATTTTATAAGAAAACAACAACAACAAGAAAAGAAAAAAAAAAATAATCAGTGAAGAAAAAGCAAAGGGCAAGGCATTTAACAAATTTACATTTAAATATACTTAGATATGTAATAAATTGCATGCAGTATGAATACATGCCTTCAGAGTGGTACTGAAGTTAACCACATAACTTAGAAATTCTTCTAAAAGCTCTAAAAGCTGATTTTTTTTTTTTTGGTAACTCATTCCCAGACAAGAACTAACCTGACTTGAATTCATTTAGTGGAAAAACCTGCTCTGTGATCTCACCTTTCATGTGGCTACTTATAGTTTTTATATTCCATTTAGATGAATATTCATATGTTTTGCCTCAGAAATACACAGTTTCATTTCAATTATGAGTCTGCCTTAAGTCCCACTGGAGATATATATATATATATATATATATATATATATATATATATATATATATACACACACACACACACGCACACGCACACACACACAAACCAAAATTCAAACCCACTGCCATCGAGTTCATTCCAACTCATAGCAACCACCATTGGGTTTTTGAGGCAGTAACTCTTTACGGAAGTAGATTGCCTGGTATTCCTTTTGCAGAATAGCCAAATACCTTAGGCACTATGCCACCAAAGCTGCATATATATATAGTCTTTCTAAAATCTGAATAATTCTGATTCTCAAAACCTCTGTGCCCAAAGAGTTTAGATAAGGAACTGAGGACCATCTTTCTAACTCAGATATTAATTAGCTGGGTGCCGTGGAGTCATCTCTGACTTATAGAAACCCTATGTACAGCAGTACACTGCCCGGTCCTGTGCCAGCTCCATGATTCTTGCTATACTTGAGCCCATCATTGCAGCCACTGTGTCAATCCATCTTGTTAAGGGCCTTCCTTTTTTTCATTGACCCTCCACTTTACCAAGCATGATATCCTTCTCCAGGGAATGGTCCCTCTGACAACATGACCAAAGTAGGTGAGACGAAGTCTGGCCATCATCGCTTCCAAGGAACATTCTGGCTGCACTTTTTCCAGGACAGATTTGTTAGTTCTTTTAATGAAGACAATCAGATAGGCCATGGTACTTTTAGCATTCTTTGCCAACACAACTCAAAAGCATCAACTCTTCTTCAGTCTTCCTTATTCATTGTCCAGCTCTCACATGCATATGTGGTAATTGAAAATACCATGGCTTGTGTCTGGTGCACCTTAGTCTTCAAGGAGATATCTTTGCTCTTCAGCACCTGAAACAGGTCTTTTGCAGCAGATTTGCCCAATGCTATATATCATCTGATATCTTGACTGCTGCTTCCATTGGTGTTGATTGTAGAACCAAGTCATATGAAGTTTTTGACAACTTCAATCTTCTCTCCATTTATCATGATGTTGCTTATTGGTCCAGTTGTGAGAATTTTTGTTTTCTTTTTATTGAGGTGCAATCCATACTGCAGACTGTAGTCTTCAATCTTCATCAGTAAGTGCTTCAAGGCATCTTCATTTTCAGCAAGCAAAGTTGTGTCATCAGCATATTGCAGGTTGTTAATGAGTCTTCCTCCAGTCCTGATGCCACATTCTTCTTCACATAGTCCAGCTTCTCAGATTATTTTCTCAGCATATAGATTAAGTATGGTGAAAGGATACAACCCTGACACATTCCCTTCTTGATTTTAAATTATGCAGTGTCCCCTTGTTCTATTCGAACAACTGCCTCCTGGTCTATGTACAGGTTCCTCAGATGTACAATTAAATGTTCTGGAATTTCCATTCTTCTCAATGTTAGCCATAATTTTTTATGGTCCACACAATCAAATGCTTTTGCATAGTCAATAAAATAGAAGTAAACATCTTTTTGATATTCTTTGCTTTAAGCCAAGATCCATCTAACATCAGCAATTATATCCCTCATTCCATGTCCTCTTTTGAATCCAGCTTGCATTTCTGGAAGTTCTCCGCCGATACATTGCTGCAACCGTTTTTTAATTATCTTCAGTAGGATATTACTTGCATGCAACATTAATGATATTGTTCTGTAATTTTCACATTCTGTGGGATCACCTTTTTTTGAAATAGGTACAAAATAGGGATCTCTTCTAGTCAGTTGGCCAGGTAGCCATCCTCCAAATCTCTTGGCATAGCTGAGTGAGTGCCTCCAGAGTGGCATCTGTTTATTGAAATATCTCAGTGGGTGTTCCATCAATTCCTGAAGCCTTGTTTTTTGCCTACTTCAGTCCATCTTCAACTTCATCCTTCAATACCACTGATTATTGATCATATGCCACCTCCTAAAATGGATGAACATTGACCAATTCTTTTTGGTATAGTGACTCTGTGTATTCCTTCCATCTTCTTTTGATGTTTCCTGCATCATTCAATATATTGCCAATAGAATCTTTCAATATTGCAACTCGAGGCTTAACTTTTTTCTTCAGTTCTTTCAGCTTGAGAAATGCTGGATGTGTTCTTCCTGTTTGGCTTTCCAACTCCATGTCTTTGCATATCTCATTACGATAATTGACTTGTCTTTTCAAGCTGTCCTTTGAAATCTTCTGTTCAGCTCTTTTATCTTGTCATTTCTTCCATTTGCTTTAGCCACTCTTCACTCAAGGACAAGTTTCAGAGTCTCTTCTGATATTCACTTTGGTCTTTTCTTCCTTTCCCATCTTTTTAATAACCTTTTTCTTTCTTCATGGATGATGTTCTTGATGTCATCCCACAATTCCTCTGGTTTTCAGTCATTGGTGATCAATGCACCAAGTCTATTCTTTAGATGGTCTCTAAATTCAGGAGGGATATGATTAAGGTCATATTGTAGCTCTTGTGGACTTCTTTTAATTGTCTTCAACTTCAAGTTGAACTTGCAAATGAACAGTTGATGGTCTGTTCCACAATCGGCTCATGGCCTGGTTTTGGCTGAAGATATTGAGCTTTTCCATCACCTCTTGCCACAGATGTAGTCAATCTGATTCCTTTGTACTCCATCTGGTGAATTCCACATGTATAGCTGCCATTTGTGCTATTGAAAGGAAAATGTATTTGCAATGAATAAGTCATTGGTCTTGCAAAATTCTGTCATGTAATCTCCAGCATCGTTTCTATCACCAAGGCCAAATTTTCCAATTATGGATGGTTCTTCTTTGTTTCTATCTTTGCATTCCAATCACCAGTGATAATCAGCATAGCTTGATTGCATGTTCAGTCAATTTCAGACTGCAGGAGTTGATAAAATCTTCAATTTCCTCATCTTTGGCTTTGGTGGTTGGTGCATAAATTTGAATAATATTAGTGTTAACTGGTATTCCTTATAAGTGTACGGGTATTATCCTATCACTGACAGCATTGTACTTCAGGACAGATCTTGAAATAGTCTTTATGTTGATGAATGCCACATCATTCCTCTTCAATTTGACATTCCCAGCACAGTAGATCATATGGTTGTCTGATTCAAAATGACCAAAACCGGTCCAGTTCAGCTCACTAATGCCTAGCATACCAATCTTTATGTGTTCTATTTCATTTTTAACAACTTCCAATTTTCCTAGATTCATACTTTGTACATTCCATGTTCCAATTATTAATGGATGTTTGCAGCTGTTTCTTCTCATTTTGAGTTGTGCCATGTCAGCAAATGGAGGTCCCAAAAGCTCTACTTTATCTATATCATTGAGGTCAGCTCTACTCTGCTGAGGCAGCTCTTGCCCAGTCATATCTTGAGTGACTTCTGACCTGAGAGGCTCATCTTCTGGCACTGTATCAGACAATGTTTCAGAGCTATTCATAATGCTTTCCAATAATATGTCAGACAGTGTTTCACTGCTATTCATAAGGTTTTCACTGGCCAATTCTTTAAGAAGTGGATGGCCTCTTCCTTCATCTGAGTCTGTCTCAGTCTGGAAGCTCCAATGAAACGCATCCACCATGGGCAACCTGGCTGGCATTTGAAACACTGGTGGCAGAGCCTCCAGCCTCACAGCAACATGCAAGCCACCACAGTACAAGTTGACAGACAAGTTCATCTCCTTTAGCTTCCTGCCTGGGGGTTCTCCTTCTTACCTGTTCCTGTTCAGGCATTAATAGCTGCATAAAAATGTTAAGGAAGAAAAATTAAGTCCAGTGTCTTCCCCTTTTTAAAGGGTACATTGAAGAGAAAATTAATAACAGACATCTCACTTTAATTTTAAGGTTTTTATCATGCACAAAACCAAATATTAATCATAAAAAGCCTGTCAAGATCTGCTTTACAGCAATGTAAATTTCTCTTATCCTGCTAGAAAAGGATAGTCAACAAACAATTGCTTTCTAATTTAAATCTTAAAAAGTCTCTTGGCTGAAGGAAGTTGGAGGGCCAAATTATTAGCAGCCAGGACAGAAGGAAAACGATATCAATTGATCTCAGTAAAGGAGAAAGGTGAGGTTCCATCAATCAGATTACCCAGTGGTTGATCTTCTATATGTATTTCTCCCTCCTCATCTTTTTAAAAACCCCACTGTACCTGGCTTCTTTGAACATTTTCTAGAATCAAAATGGCCTCCTTATATGCATACAGAATAGCCACTCAGAATTAACATTATCTTAAAATTTCAGTGAGTTTTGATTGTTTTTTAACAGGTGAAAATTAACATCCATAAGCAAAAGTCTCTAAGCATACAAATGACTCTCCTGAAGCTGGGGCCAGAACCTCTGAATCTCGGTAAATTTCGTTAAGGAGTGGCATCCATGCTGTCCTGGCCTGAATCATCTTCTACTATCATGGTTCTGAGCTTGGCTCTCATGACATTCTCTCATGAGTTCCCAGAGTTTGCATGTTTTCAGAGGATCTTGGTATACATACTTTTTAAATGCTAAAATAGGGTTGGGAGTTGTGGTAGCATAGTTCCTAAGGCACTTGACTGCTAACCAGAAGACTGGCAGTTCAAACCCACCAGCCATTCCTTGGTAGGAAGGTTGGGCAATCTACTTCCATAGTGATACCGCCTTGGAAACTCAAGGAGGGGTTGCTATGAGTCAAGTCCAACTCAACGGCATATGACAACAAAATAGGGTTACAAAATTGTGATAATGCTTACAATGGTAGTTTTCAGTTACAGTTTTGTTAACATATGATAAAAACAATGTATTTGGCTAGTCACCAAATAGGAGCCCTGGTGGCACAGTGGTTAAAGCACTTGGCTGGTGACCAGAAGGTCAGTGCTTCAAACCCACCAGCTATGCCATGGGAGAAAGATGTGGCAGTCTGTTTCCATAAAGATTTACAGCCTTGGGAACCCTATGGGGGCAGGTCTGCTCTGTCCTATAGTGTCGCTATGAGTCAGAATTAACTAGACAGTAGTAGGCTTAATATTCACCAAATAACTATAGCATCATTTAAAGTATTAAAAATATTAATTAATATCATATTACAGGTGTTTTGGTCCATTAATGGGAGATGAGTTTAAAGTTAGATAATGAATATAATCTTCTTTCAATTCTGTTAAGTATATCTCTAAGACAAATAACCTCATTTGGAGATAGCATCAAAAGTCTAAATTTTAGGGCTTTTAATATGAGACCCAGGTCACAGGACTCTCCTGGCTGCCCTGTGTCAGGCCTCCGGGGTTGTCTTAGACTGTTTGTTTTTCTGTTTTAATGCTGATCTGCCAACTTCCCAAAATTCTCAGGATACTGGAGCTGCCAAATTGAGTCCTTTAAGGATTGACTTTCCCTGAATTAGGTATTTCTGTTCCTGAATTTATATTATTCTTATGTTTTGTACCTAATGGTTATGGAATAGACCCATGTACACAGGAGCCATGACACTCCCTCCAGTCAAAATCCCTCAGAAGGCTCTAGAATGCCAGTAACTCTTCTCCTCAGCATGATAAAAGGCTGTTAGGGACCTCGGTGCCTTCGGTCTGTTGAAAAAGAGTGTTGACTGAAAGACCCTCCTCTTTTCCTCTCTGGTTGTTTCCTGCTTCTTACTGTAATTGTCTCCTTGGCAGAGGAATCACCTGTCTCATTCTCTGGAGATTGAATATAGCCAACTGACCTAAGTTTTCTGTTGAACTACTTTATGACTATCCAGTATGGATTAGTAACCTTTATCTGCAGGCAAGGAGACTGAACTTGAGAGGAGTTATGTAAATTGTCAAACGTCTTACAGCTAGTCAATAACAGAGCAATAATATCTAAATCCATGTTTTATTCCACAATTGTATATAGGCAAGGTGGCACTTGTAACTGATGGTTGAGTTAGTTACAAATCACCTAACTCTAACTCTTCTGTGGCCCACATTTCTCTCTCTTTTCCTCAAAAAATTCATGCAATGCTTTGCTATATACCTTGAGTTCCTTAGGAAATGTGCAGTAATGTTGTCAATACCTACTATGCACCAACACCTGTGTCAAGCATGATTTTTTCCCTCATGAATTGATGTGAGATCCTAGGGACAAATTCTCTTTTAGTAATTCATGAACTATTCCTTTAACATGCTGTTCCTGAATCTAGCTCAAGATACACATTGATGTCACCAAGCTATCTTTTGTAGAATCTACCTTCTTTACTTTTTAGGAAATCAGGCTATTTATGCATCTGCAAGAACTTTTCTCTTTCTCCATGACGCCTCAGAAATGTAATCGAAGTGATTCTACTCCCTCATTTTAAACTTTTTCCATAACTCCAATAAATCTTATTACAGAGTACAGCTTAATTCACATTTTGTTTAACTTTCATTTTTAACTGTAATGGTTCTTCCTTCAGCTGTTTCTGAGATAGGTATAGTGCCTGCCTTCTCCCAGGGCCTGTCTGAATGAGAATGAAAGCTCTCTGATCCCATAGGAAGCCTTATTCTTGAACCTGGGATTTATGTGTTTCATTGCATAAAACCAACCTCTTTGTGTGAATTTGAGCAGGAGGTCCTTTCAAAGACTTGCTGCCTTTAAGCATTTTTCTATTTAGGGATGCTTGAACCAATTTTGTGTAAGTGTTCTGGATATCAATTGTTGCATAACAAACCAGCCCCAAATTAGTACCTTAACATAATAACTTTTTTGTGTGTTTCATGGTACAGTAGGTTGATACAGATCAGCTAAGATGGTCTTACTTGGGGTCTCTGGACTAGTTGCAGTCAGAAGTGTACTAGGGCCAGGGTTGGCTTATGGCTTGTGACCATGCAGACATATGGGGCCTCATGCTTAGAAAAACCTTGTGCTTTGTTCAATTCTCTGCTGTTGCTATCTTGAAACTCTTAGTAGCCACTGTGTCAATCCATTTCCTTTTTTTGCCAACTGTGTACTTAACCAAGTGTGATATCCTTCTCAAGGAATTGGTCCCCTCTGACAACATGAGCAAGGTATGAGACGCAAAGTCTGGCCATTCTCATTTCTAAGGAGCACTCTGGCTATACTTTGTTCAAGATGAATTTGTTTGTTCTTCTACCAGTCCACAGTACTTTCAATATTCTTCACCAACATCACAACTCAAATGTACGAATTCTTTTTGTGGTCTTCTTTATTCATTGTACAGCTCTCACATTCATATGAGGCTATTGAAAATATCATAGCTTGAGTAAGGTGCATGTTCTGGTTATCTAGTGCCGCTCTGACAAGAATATACCACACACGGGATGGCTTGAACAAACAGGAGTTTATTCTCTTATAGTTCAGGAGGCTAGAGGTCCAAGTTCAAAGTGCCAGGCTCTGGGAGCTGGGAGAAAGCCCCTCGACCTTGGGGTCCAGCTCTGCCTCTTGCTCCCAGCCCACTAGAGCTAGAGGCATTTCTACACTCAGACAGCTGCTGGCTGCTGAGGCTGTCAAACCTAAGGTTGACAAGTAAAAAGACACAGTCCCCATGTTACCAAACCACACAGCAGGCCATTAATAAGTCCATCATAAGTCCCAATGTCGTCAGAGCATGGCAGGCTGCTGAAAAACGACATGGCTACATGCAGGGTCCAAGCATGCCATAAAATAGAGACCATTCCCAAAGCTGCTTCTTACATATGGGAAGCAGACCTCATACCCAATGCAGCTACTCAGCTGCTTGTGGTAGATTCCACCATGGAAATGATTGCCAGTCTCATCAGAAGGAATACTACCACCAGCTGTCCAGTCACTCAACCAGGCCCAGCCAAGGTGACACAGAAACATAACCACCGCAATGCCCCTTAATCTTCCAAGTCAAATCTTTGCTCTTTAA
>NW_006921603.1:20689513-20706175 GCF_000298275.1 Orycteropus afer afer | reverse complement strand
AATGGCCAGACTTCGTCTCACCTATTTTGGTCATGTTGTAAGAAGGGACCATTCCCTGGAGAAGGATGTCATGCTTGGTAGGGTGGAGGGTGGACGAAAGAGGGGGAGGCCTTCAACGAGATGGATTGACATGGTGGCTGCGATGATGGGCTCATGTATAGCAGGGATTGTTGGGCTGGCGTGGGATCGGGCAGTGTTTCATTCTGCTGTGCATGGGGTCACTATGAGTCAGAAATGACTCGACGGCACTTAACAACAACAACAACAAATAATTCATACTGAAGGCTGTAGTCTTTAAACTTCATCGGTAAGTACTTCAAGTCTTCTTAATTTTGAGCAAGCAAGGTTTGTGTCATCTGCATATCACAGATTGATAATGAGTCTTCCTCCAATCCTGATGCCATGTTCTTCTTCATATAGTCCACTTTCTCAGAGTATTTGCTCAGTATATAGATTGAATAACTATGGTGAAATGATTCAACCCTGACACACATCCTTCCTGATTTCAAACCACACAGTGTCCCCTTGTTCTTTTTGAATGACTGCCTCTTGGTCTGTGTACAGGTTTCTCATGAGCACAATTAAGTGTTCTGGAATCCCCAGTCATCTCAATGCTATCCACAATTTGTTATGATCCATGCAGTGTGATGGCTTTGCATAGGCAATAAAACACAAACAGATATTCTTTGCTTTCAGTCAAGATCCAATTGACATCACCAATGATATTCCTCATTCCGCACCTTCATCTGAATCCAGCTTGAATTTTGGTCAGTTCCTTATCAATACATTGCTACAACAATTTTTTAATTATCTTCAATAAAATTTTACTTGCTTGTGATATTAATGATATTGCTTGATAATTTCTTCATTCTTTTGGATCACCTTTTTTTGGAATGGGCACAACCATGGATCTCTTCCACTTAGTGGGACAGGTAGCTAGCTGTCTTCCAGATTTCTTGGCATAAATGAGTGAGTGTCTCCAGTGCTGCATCCATTTGTTGAAACATCTCAATGAGTATTCCATCAATTTCTGGAGCCTTGTTTTTCAACAGTTCCTTCAGTGTGGGTTGGACTTCTTCCATCAAAATAATTGTTTCTTGACCATATGTGACCTCCTGAAATGGTTGAACATTGACCAATTCTTTTCGGTACAGTGACTCTGTGTATTCCTTCCATCTTCTTTTGATGCCCCCTGCATCATTAAATATCTTGCCCATAGAATCCTTCAACATTGCAACTCAAGGCCTCAATTTTTTCTTCAGTTCTTTCAGCTTGATAAATGATAAACATGTTCTTCTGTTTAGATTTTCTAACTCCAGGTCTTTGCACATTTCAGTATATACTTTATTTTATTTTCTCTAGCTCCCCTTTGAAATCTTCTATTCAGCTCTTTAATTTCATTTCTTCCATTTGCTTCAGCTACTCTCCATTCAACAGCAAGTTTCAGAGTCTCTTCTGACATTCATTTTGGTCTTTTTTCCCTTCTTATCTTTTCAATGACCTTTTACTTTCTTCATGTATTATAACCTTGATGTCAACCCACAGATTGTCTGGTCTTCGGTCATTGGTGTTCAATACATCAAGTCTATTCTTGAGATGCTCTCTAAATCCAGGTGGAATATACTCAAGGTCGTATTTTGACTCTCATGGACTTGTTTTTATTTTTTCAGCTTTAACTTGAACTTGCATATGAGCAATTAATGGTCTATACCACAGTTGGCTCCTGCCCTTATTCTGACTGATGATATTGAGCATCTCCATAACCTCTTTCCACAGATGTAGTTGTTTTGATTACTGGTATTCTACTCTGTGAAGTCCATGTGTATAGTCTTTGTTTATGTTGCTGATAAAAGATATTTGCAACGAACAAGTCGTTGCTCTTGCAAAATTATATCATGCAATCACTTGTGTAATTTCTGTGACCAAGACCATATTTTCCAACTATGGATGCGTCGTCTGTATTTCCAACTTTTGCATTCTAATCACCAGTAATTATCAACACAACATACATCATTAAGACTAGCCCAGATTAAAACATAAGGGAATTAGCCTCCACCTATTGATGCAAGATCACATTGCAGAAGAGCATGTCGGATGAATAATCTTGTTGTGCTCAATCTTGGAAAATACATTCTGTCACAGGGGTATTTGGGTGTATTAAGGTGTCTATACAAGTGTAGATAGACAACATTGCTTTAGGGTATCTGCCTATATATTTTTTTCCTAATATGATTCAAATTGACCTTGCTTAGACTCCTTTCAAACTAAGCATGTACCTATGAGAAATGTGCTTAAGGAGAATTCTAATCTAGAGGTCATGTGGGAAACTGCTGAGAGAAATTTTTTTTTAAGCTTTTGCTACAAGTTCATGCTCGGCAAAAATATTGAACTTTTCTAATTCAAATCTGAATGGTCAAATCTCAAACTTTCATCTCCAAGACCTTATGTTGTTGTTGTGCCCCATTGAGTCAATTCCTGCTCATAGACACCCTATATGAGAAGGTAGAATTTCCCCCATAGAGTTTCCTAGACTAATATGCATGGCAGGATATCACCAGCTCTTTTCTACCATGGAGCTATTGTGTAGGTTCAAATCACTGACCTTTCAGTTAGCATCCAAACACTTAATAATTGTACTACCAGGTCCTTCCGTAAGATCTTAGAATAGAGATGAAAGAGGAGAAGGTTTGGAGTGTGATAAACCTGAAGATAAACCCAAATTCCGCCACTTATTAGGTAGGTAAGCCTTTGAGAACTTCAGTCTCTGCTGTATAAATTAGGACTAATGATACTCCCGTGCGGTGGTTGTGATCAACAAGTGGGAAAATGTATTATTGTTGTTAGGTGCTGTCGAGTAGGCTCTGACTCATTGTGACCTTATGTACAACAGAATAAAACACTGCCCAGTCTTGCGCCATCTCCACACTCATTGCTATATTTGAGCTCTTTATTGCAGGCATCTGGTTGAGAGTCTTCCTCTTTATCACTGACAGTCTACTTCACCAAGTATGATGTCTTTCTCCAGGAACTGGTCCACCCTGATAACATGTCCAAAGTAAGGGAGACAAAGTGTCATAATCCTCTCTTCTAAGGAGTATTCTGGCTGTATTTCTTCTGAGATAGATTTTCATTCTTCTAGCAGCAGTCCATACATTCACTATTTTTCACCAACACTACAATTCAAATGCATCAATTCTTGTTCTTTTTTCCTTATTCATTGTCCAGCTTTCTCATGTGTGATAGTTAAGGTTGTGTGTCAACTTGGCTGGGCCATGATTCTCAATGGGTTAGCAGTTATGATGGTGTCCCCCCCTATGAGAAGACTTTGGGTTTCCCAGGGGGTAAATCTTTATGGAAGTAGATTGCCCAGTCTTCCTTCCATGAAGTTTGAACCCCCAACGTTCTGGTTAGCAGTCAAGTGCTTTAGGCTGTGCCACCAGAGCTCCTTATATGTATATATACACATGTATATAGAAACCAAAAAAAACAAACTCACTGCCGTCAAGTTGATTCTGACTCATAGTGACCCCTCCTTGGATTTCCAAGGCAGTATCTCTATGGAAGTAGATTGCTCAATCTTCCTTCCAAGGAGTGACTGGTGGATTTGAACTGCCAGCCTTCTGCTTAGCAGTCATGTGTGTAAGGAGCTCTAGTGGCACAGTGCCTAAAGGATTTGACTGCTAACCAGAAGGTAGACAGTTCAAATCCACTAGCCACTCTAGGGAAGGAAGACTGGACAATCTACTTCCATAAAAATTCTCTGCCTCAGAAACCCAATGGGGATTGCTATGAGTTGGAACCTACTCAATGGCAGTGTGTTTGTTGTTTTTTGTTTGTTTGTTTGTTTATGTATGTGTGTCAGCTCTGGTAGCATAGTGCCTAAGGCACTTGACTGCTAACCAGAATGCTGGAGGTTTAAACCCACCAGCCACTCCTCGGAAGGAAGATGGGGCAATCTACTTCTGTAGTGATACTGCCTCAGAAATCCAAGGAAGGGTCGCTATGACTTGGATCGGACTCCATGGCACTGAATTTGATTTTTCTTGGTTTTGGTCACTGTTTTGCTTCTCTAGATAACCCAGGCTAAGACAACATGCATGTGAGGCATTTGAAAATACCATGGCTTGGGTCAGGCATACCATAATCCTCAAAATGACATCTTTATTTTCTAACACTGTAAGAAGGTCTTTTATATCAGATTTGCCTTATGCACTACATCGTTTGATTTCTTAACTGCTGCTTCCATGGGCATTGATTGTGAATCCAACAAAATTAAATCTTTGACAACTTCAATCTTTCCTCCATTTATCATAATGTTGCTTATTGGTGCAGGTGTGAGGATTTTTATTTTCTTTATGTTGAGGTACAATCCATACTGAAGGCTGCAATCTTTGATCTTCAACAGTAAGTGTTTCAAGTTTTTTTCACATTCAGGAAGTCGGGTAGTGTCATCTGCATATCTCAGATTGTTGATACGTCTTCCTCCAATCCTGATGCCTCATTATCCTTCATATAGTCCAGCTTCCTGGATTGTTTTTTCAGCGTATAGAGTGAATAAGTGTGTTGAAAGGTCGCAACTCTAACACAGGCCTTTCCTGATTTTAGACCACGCAGTATCCTCTTTTGTGTTGGAACAACTGCCTCTTTGTCTATGCACAGGTTCCTCATGAGCACAATTAATTGTTCTGGAATTCCCATTCTTCACAACTCCATCCATAATTTGTTAGCATCTATACAGTTGAATCCATTGTCATAGTCAATAAAACACAGCTAACTATCTTTCTGGTATTGTCTGCTTTCAGTCAAGATCCATCTGATATCAGCAATGATATTCCTCATTCCCCATCCTCATCTGAATCTGGCTTGAATTTCTGGCAGTTCCCTGTCAATATACTGCTGCAATCATTTTTTAATTATCATCAGTTAAATCATACTTGCATGTGATATTAATGATATTGTTCAATATTTTCCACATTCCGTTGGATCACCTTTCTTTGGAATGGCCACAAATATGTATCTTTTCCAATTGATTAGCCAGGTAGCTGTCTTCTAAATTTCTTGGCATTCACCTAGGAATGCTTCCAGCATTGCATCTGTTGAAACATCTCGATTGGTATTCCATCAGTTCCTGGAGCAGCCTCATTTTTTTTTGCCAGTTCCTTCAGTTCAGCTTGTACTTCTTCCTTCAATATCATCAATTCTTGATCATCTACTACCTCTTGAAATGGTTGAATGTTGACCAATCCATTTTGGTATAGTAACTCTGTATATTCTTTCCATGTTCTTTTGATGCCTCCTACATCATTCAATATTTTGCCAAAGAATCTTTCACTATTGCAACTTGAGGCTTGAATTTTTTCTTCAATTCTTTCTGATTGAGAAATGCTGAGCATGTTCTTTCCTTTTGGCTTTCTAGCTCCAGGTCTTTGCAGATGTTATTGCAATACTTTACTTTGTCTTCTTAAGCTACCTTTTGAAATCTCCTGTTCAGTTCTTTTACTTCATCATTTCTTCCATTCATTTTAACTACTCTATAGATCTCTTCTGATATCCATTTTGGTCTTTTCTTTCTTTCTTGTTTTTTAGGGACCTTCTGCTTTCCTTGGTGTCATTCCATAACTCATGGGGTCTATGTTCGTTCAATGTGTTAAATCTATTCTTCAGATGGTCTCTAAATACTCAAGGTTGCATTTTGGCTCTCATAGAATTGTTTTAATTTGAGCTTCACCATTGCCTCTTTTCACTGATGTAGGCTATTTGATTCCTGTGTGTTCCATTCAGTGAAATACACATATGTAGTCACTATTTATGTTTTTGAAAAAAGGTATCTGCAATGAATAAGTCATTGGTCTTGCAAAATTCTATCATGTGATCTCTGGTGTTGTTTCTATCATGAAGTCCGTGTTTTCCAACTACTGCTGCTTCTTCTTTGTTTCCAACTTTCATATTCCATCATCAGTATTTATCAGTGCATCTCTTGATTGCATGTTTGATCAATTTCAGACTACAAGAGTTTGTAAAAAAATCTTCCATTTTTTCATCTTTGGCATTAATGGTTAGTGGATAAGTTTCCATAATAATCATATTAATTGATCTTTCTTGTTTACATATGGATATTATCCTATCACTAACAGCATTGTACTTCAAGACAGATCTTGAAATGTTCTTTTTGGTGATAAGTGCAATGTCATTCCTCTTCTGTTTGTCATTCCCAGCATAGTAGATTGTATGATTGCCTAATTCAAAATGTATAATACCAGACCATTTCAGCTCCCTAATACCTAGAATATCAGTCTTTATGTATTCCCTTTCCTTTTTCATAGCTCCTAATTTTCCTAAATTCAGTCTTCATACATTCCACATTCTGGTTACCAATGGATGTTTCCAGCTATTTATTCCCACATCAGCAGATGAAGGTCCCCAAAGCTTTATTTCATCTATGTCATTTAGATTGACTCTACTTACAGGAGGCAGTTCTTCCACAATGGTATTTTGAGTGCCTTCCAACCTGAGGGGCTCATCTTCTGACACCACATCAGACAATGTTCTGCTATCATTCATAATGTTTTCTCTGGCCAATATTTTCAGAAGTAGACTTCCAGGTCTTTCTTCCTACTCTGTCTTAATCTGGAAGCTCTGCTGAAACCTGTTGACCATGGATGAGCCTGATGGTATTTGAAATACTGGTAACATAGCTTCCACCATTATAGCAACACTCAAGCGAACACAGTACAACAAACTGACAGATGACTGGTAGAGTAATGCCATCAAGTTGATTCTAACTCATAGTGACCCCCTTTGGGTTTCCAAGGTGGTAAATCTTTATGGAAGTAGATTGCCCAATCTTCCTTCCATGGAGTGGTTGGTGGGTTTGAACCATCAGCCTTCTGGTTAGCAGTCAAATGCCTTATGCAGTACACCACCACAGCTCCTTGGAGTAATGTATTAGGTGCTCAAAATAAGATGGGTGTCATTATTAGTAACTGGAGTTCATGGGTGGTGCAAACAGTTAACATATTCAACTACCAACCCAAAGGTTAGCAAGTCAAGTCCAAACAGAGGTGCCTCAGAAGAAAAACTTGGCAATCTAGTCCCAAAAAATCAGTCCTTGAAAACCCTATAATGCACAGTTCTACTCTGAAATACATAGGGTCACCATAAGTAGGAATCTACTCAACAACAACTGGAAGAAGTCATTAATAAGTGTATCACATCCTTGATTCCAATTACTGTTTTAGACATCCTTGGACTGGATGGGGTCATATAACCCATAACCCTCTATGCTACAGGTTGTAATACGAGATGTTGGTTTCTACCTGTAAATGTTGAAGGCTGGCAAAACTAGTAGTAGTGGTAGCTAACATTTACAAAGCAGAGTACTTCAATGTCTCAAGAAGCTTGGGTTTAGTCCTCACCACAGCTTTGTAAGGTAGGAATTGTTTAATTTCTAATTTTAGAGATGAAGATACAGTAGTTTGGAGAGAATAAGCATTTTTCCCACAGTCACCAATGCATAAAGTATTGGGCCAGGATCCAAAGCAAGGTCTCTCTGCCCCAGCTCTTTGCCAAACCATAATGATATGCAGCTTCACAGAGAGATTAAATCCTTTACATTGCTCAGTCTTTTGCATGTGACATGAGATCCCAGGCTCTTGTTTGATAACTGGTTTTGGAACTATGGCCTTATTAAGTCCCTATCATCAAGTCAGTTTGTAGAACATAAAGTCATTTTGGTGGCTGTTATGGATTGAATAGTGTCCTGAAAAAACGTGTTGTAAATTCTAACCCATATACCAGAGACTATAAACCCATTCAAAAATAGGGTTTTCTATGTGATGTTAATGAGGTCACATCATTATAGGATGTGTTTTAAACAAATGGCTTTCAAAAGGAGTAGATTAGGCAAGGAAGCAAGAAAGCACAAATGGAGGGGAAGATACATGCCATATGATTGCCAAGGAACCCAGGAATAGAAGCTGAAATGAGATGAAGACTTTCTCCCAGAGCCTACAGAGAAAGAGACATTACCTAGAGTTGGTACCTTGAATTTGGACCACGTAAACAAGGTACATGGCACCCTTGCTGAGGGTGTGACCATGCAAATAATGTGTATGCAACCCTAACGTGGGTATTTCTCAATTTTGCCATCTCACTAGGCTCAAAATGAGTTATCCCAGAGACAGAAAGGGGGATCTCACTACCATCAAGAAAGAACCAGGAATGGAGTGTGTTCTTGGACCCGAAATCCCTGCACTGGACCTCCTCAATCCAAGAGATAGAGAGAGAGCTATAACATTTGGCAGAGACAGCAGAGAGATGGCAGCTGCAGAGGCAGCAGAACCAAGAGACCAATATGATATGGTGCAGCGGGCTTCCCAGACCATGGAGCAAGAAAGTTGAGTGCCTTTGGGCAGGAGACTTGCTGGCAGAATGGGGTGCCTCTTTGGCTGCCTATCAGCAAAGCTAAAAGTGCCTTGTAAAACTGGCCCAAGCAGGGTAGAGGGTGAGGTCAAAGAGAAGGGTGCCTGTGGCACACTGAGAAAAAGCTATTTTGATTGAAGAACTGTATCCTAAATTATTTCTGATGATGAATTATAATCTGTTACTTCCCTAAAAAAAACCCATAATCCTGAGTATTGCTGGTGAGTCATTGTGGCCATTGCAATAAATTATCCAACCAGGATAGCAGGAGTTCTGGTGGCATAGTGCCTAAGGCATTTGACTGCTAACTGGAAAGTTGGTTGTTCAAGCCCAGTAAGTGCTCTGCAGAAGGAAGATGAGGCAATCTACTTCTGTAAAGATATACCATCTTGGAAACCCCATGGGGGTCACTATGAGTTGGAACTGACTTAATGGCAGTGGGTTTGTTTTTTTGGGTTTAGAGAAGTAGAGAGTGACATGGGAGGGATGGTTGGTGTCAGAATTGGCAAAAAGATTGGAGGGGGTTGGCATGTCTGATCTCCACCTCATAGGAACCAGCCTTGGGCTGTTGCTGTTGACTTTGATCTTCCTCCTCCCTTCCTCACCATGAGGTTGGCAGAGGTCAGATGACACTTCCCCCACAACTTCTTTGCACAGCCTCCTACACTGTGAGAAAACAAATGTTTGTTAAAGCCACTCACCTGTGGCATTTCTGTCACAGCAGCACTCAGAAACTAACTCCAGGTTTTTCAACATTTCATTATAATACTTTGTCTTCTCTAGCCACCCTTTGAAATCTTCTGTTTCATTTCATTCTTTATCATTTCTTCCATTTGCTTTAGCTACTGTACATTCAACAGCAAAGTCCTGGAGTTAGAAAACTTAAAAAAAAAAAGGGGGGGGGAATAATACTCTCAGAGTTTCTCAAGCTGAAAGAACTGAGGAAACATTCAAGCCTTGAGTGTAATACTAAAGGATTCTATGGGCAAAATTTTGAACAATGCAGAAGCAATCAAAAAAAGATAGAAGGAATACAGAGTCACTGTACCAAAAAATAATAGATTGATGTTCAACCATTTCAGGAAGATCATGATCAAGAAGCAATAGTACTGAAGGAAGAAGTTCAAGCTGCACTGAAGGAATTGGAAAAAATTAAGGCTCCAGGAATTGATGGAATACCAATTGAGATGTTTCAACAAACAGATGCAACACTGGAAGCACTCCCCTATGTATACCAAGAAATGTAGAAGATGGTTCCCTGGCCAACTGACCTGACAAACCCAGAAAACCAAATGCACTACCATCAAGTCGATTCCTACTCATAGCAACTACCACTGGGTTTTCAGTACTGTAACTCTTTATGAAAGTAGATAGTTCCATCTTCCTCCCATGGAACAGCTGGTGGGTTTGAACTGCTGACCTTCTAGTTAGCAGCCAAATGACTTACTCACTGCATCAACAGAGCTCCTTAACTGACTTGAAGAGATCCATAATTGTGCCCATTCCAAAGAGAGGTGATCCAATGGAATGCAGAAATCATCAAACAATATCATTAATATCACATGCAAGTAAAAGTATGCTGAAAGTAATTTAAAAATTGTTGCTGCAGTTTATTGGCCAAAAAAAAAAAAAACTACACTCACTGCCATTATGTCGATTCTGACTCATTGCAACCTCCTTTGGGTTTCTGAGGCGGTAAATCTTTATGGAAGTAGATTGCCCAGTCTTTCTTCTGTGGAGTGTCTGGTGGGTTTGAACTGCCAGCTTTCTGGTTAGCCTTAGGCGCTGCACCACCAGAATTCCTTAGTTTATTGATGAGGAACTGAAAATTCAAGCCTTATTCAAAGAGCATGTGCAATGAAGAATAATATCACTGCTGATAGAAGAAGGGCTGAAAGCAGAGAATACCAGAAAGATGTTTACCTGTGTTTCATTGACCACACAAACACATTCGACAATATGGATCACAACAAATTACGGATAACATTGCAAAGAATGGGAATCCCAGGACACTTCATTGTACTCATGCAGAACTTACACATACACCAAGAGGAAGTCGTTTAAACAAAACAAGGTGATTTTGCATGCTTTAAAATCAGGAATGGTGTGTGTCAGAGTGGTATGCTTTCACCATACTTATATATGCTGAGCAAATAATTATGTATGCTGAGCAAATAATCCAAGAAACTGGACTACATGAAGAAAAATGAGGCATCGGGATTGGAGAAAGACTCATTAACAACCTGCAATATGTAGTTGGCACAGCAATGCTTGCTGAAAGTGAAGATGACTTGAAGGACTTAATGATGAAGATCAAAGACTTCAGTATGGATTATACCTCAACATAAAGAAAACAAAAATAAACACAGCTGGACCAATAGGCAACATCATGATAAATGGAGAAAAGACTGAAGTTGTCAAGGATTTCATTTTATTGGATCCACAATCAATGACCACAGAAGCAGCAGTTAAGTAATCAGAAGACATATTGCATTGGGCAAATTTTTTGCAAAAGATCTCTTCAAAGCATTAAAAAGCTAAGATGTCACCTTTAGGACTATGTGCACCCGACCAAAATTATAGTATTTTCAGTAATCTCATATATATGCAAAAGCTGTTGTTGTTGTTGTTGTTAGGTGCCATCGAGTGGTCTTTGACTCAGCAACCCTATGCACAGCAGAACAAAACACCGCCTGGTCCCAGTCCAGCTCCACGATCCCTGCTATACTTGAACCCATCTCGGCAGCCACTGTGTCAATCCATCTCGTTGAGGGCCTTCCCCTCCTTTGTTGACCCTCCACTTTACCAAGCATAACATCCTTCTCCAAGGAATGGTCCCTTCTGACAACATGACTGAAGTAGGTGAGACGAAGTCTGGTCATTCTTGCTTCCAAGGAGTATTCCAGTTGCACTTCCTCCAGGACAGATTTGTTAGTTCTTTTAGCAGTCCATGGTACTTTCTGCATTCTTCACCAGCACAACTCAAAAGCATCAGTCCTTCTTCGGTCTTCCTTATTCACTGTCCAGCTCTCACATGCATATAAGGCAGTTGAAAATATCATGGATTGTGTCAGGTGCACCTTAGTCCTCAAGGAGACATCTTTGCTCCTCAGCATTTGAAAGAGGTACTTTGCAGCTAACTTGCCCAGTGCTGTCCATCATCTGATGTCCTGACTGTTGCCTCCATTAGCATCGATTGTAGAACCAAGCAATGTGAAGTCTTTGACAACTTCAATCTTTTCTCCATTCATCGTGATGCTGCTTATAGGTCTAGTTGTGAGGATTTTTGTTTTATAGGTCTAGTTGTGAGGATTTTTGTTTTATTTATATTGAGATGTAACCCATATTGCAGTTTGTATTCTTCAATCTTCATCAGTAAATGCTTCAAGTCATCCTCACTTTCAGCAAGCAAAATTGCATCCTCAGCATATTGCAGGTTGTTGATTCTTCCTCCAATCCTGATGCCATGTTCTTCTTCATATAGTCCAGCTTCTTAGATTATTTGCTCAGCATATAGATTGATAAGTATGGTGAAAGGATATAACCCTGACACACTCCCTTCTTGATTTTAAACTATGCAGTGTCCCCTTGTTCTGTTTGAACGACAGCCTCCTGGGCTATGTACATGTTCCTCATGAACAATTACATGAACAAGTACAATTAAGTGTTCTGGAATTCCCATTCTTCTCAATGTTATCCACAATTTGTTATGATCCACACAATCAAATGCTTTTGCATAGTTAATAAAACACAAGTAAACATCTTTCTGGTATTCTTTGCTTTGAGCCAAGATCCATCTGACATCAGTAATGATATCCCTTTTTCCACATCCTCTTCTTAATCCAGCCTATACCTCTGGAAGTTCTCTGTCAATATACCACTCCAACCAGTTTTGAATTATCTTCAGTAAGATTTTACCTGCATGCAATATTAATGATATTGTTTGAAAATTTCCACATTCTGTGGGATCACCTCTCTTTGGAATGGACACAAATATGGATCTCTTCCAGTCAGTTGGCCTGATAGCTGTCTTCCAAATCTCTTGGCATAACCGAGTGCTTCCAGTGGGGCATCCATTTGTTGAAACATCTCAATGGGTATTCCATCAATTCTTGGAGCCTTGTTCTTTGCCAATTCCTTCAGTGCAGCTTCAAATTCTTCCTTCGGTACCATTGGTTTATGATCATATGCCACCTCCTAAAATGGATGAGCATTGACTAGTTCTTTTTGGTACAGTGACTCTATGTATTCCTTCCATCTTCTTTTGATGCTTCCTGCATCATTCAATATTTTGTACATAGAATTTTTTCAATATTGTTAGTCTAGGCTTAAAATTTTTCCTCAGTTCCTTCAGCTTGAGAAATGCTGAGCGTGTTCTTCTCTTTTGGTTTTGTAACTCCAGGTCTTTGCACATTCATTATAATAATTGGCTTTACCTGCTCGAGCTGCTCTTCAAAATCTTCTGTTCAGCTCTTTTAGCTTATCATTTCTTCCATTTTCATTAGCTCCTCTCCATTTAAGGGCAAGTTTCAGAGTCTCTTCTGTCATCCATTTTGGTCTTTTCTCATCTTTTTAATGACCTCTTGCTTTCTTCATGGATGACATTCTTGATGTCTTCCCACAATTCTTCTGGTTTCGATCATTGGTGTTCAATGCATCAAATCTATTTAGATGGTCTCTAAATAGAGGAGGAATATATTTCAGGTCATATTTTGGCTCTTGTGGACTTGTTTTAATTGTCTTCAACTTCAGGTTCAACTTGCATATGAGCAATTGGTAGTCTGTTCCACAAACAGCTCCTGGCCTTGTTTTGGCTGAAAATATTGAGCTTTTCCATCATTGCTTGCCACAGATGTAGTCAAAAGCTAGACAACAAATAACGAAGACCAAAGAAAAATTGGTGAATTTGAATTATGTTGTTGGTGAAGAATGTTGAATATACACCATGGACTGACTGAAGAACAGATTTGTATTGGAAGAATTACAACCAGAATGCTTCTTAGAAACTATAATAGTAAGACTTCACTTACTTTGTATGTGTTATCAGGGACCAGTTTCTGGGGAACGACATCATGATTAATAAGGTAGAGGGTCAAGGAAAAAGACAAAGATCCTCAATGAGATAAATTAACACAGTGGCTGGAACATCAGCCTCAAACATAGTAATGGTTGTGAGGATGGTGCAGGACCGGGCAGTGATTATTTCTGTTGTACATAAGATCATTATGAGTGGCAATCAACTAAACGGCACCTAACAACAAGAAGAAGAAACAGAGACGGGGAAAAGTTTCTAAAACCCTCTGATGTTTAGGCTGTTAGTGTACATTTCCCTGGAGGGTTTACTTGGAGTGGGTGGACCTTTGTGATGGGCCAATCCCTCAAGCATGTGGCAGTATAGCTTTCCGCAAGGCCTCTGACATTTCACATTTTTCCTGGCAGGCAGCCAAGGGGACTGAGTATTTCTCTGTTTTCTTTTACTTTCATTCTTAACCTTTTCCTCTTAAAAATAAACAAAGAGGAATTCAGAGATTTTACAAGTGGACATGCGTTTTTAAAAGCTGTTTGTGAGGGAAAGTTTGTAGCTGAAGGGGAAAGTGGGGGAAAAAGGCAATGTAAGCAAAAGAGAAAAGAGAGCCCTTAAAAATATTAACAGGATTCAGAATCCCTTTGAGCTAGAAAGGGTCTGTAATTTTTAAAGCTGCTTAAATTCCTCAAAAGAGAGGTGTTCTCTAAGTATAAATATATGGTCAGGCACCTCTTAATGAGCTGTGGCGAATCACTGAGTTGTTATTTATTTTTGTTGCTGTCCCCATCTCCCGACATTTCCTTTTAGGGAGTGTTTACAATAAATGGCCTTGTCTTTCCTTACATTTAATTCCCAAACCTGCTGAAAATAGCATAAGGTATTGACATTTGGACCCCTCTGTTCCTTCTACTCATTTAGAATAGGTGCTGGCTTTTGTGCGCTTTCCCAAGGGGAAAGACTTTTTTCTTAATTTTTCTTTTTTTGAGCACTTTATGTCCTGTTTGATCCTATGTGCTTTATTCATTGAAACTCCCTGAAAATGTTTAACTCATTGAACCTACACAGTCTTAAGCTGTTGTTGTTGTTACGTGCCATTGAGTCAGACCCGACTCATAGCGACCCCTCCTTGGGTTTCCAAGGCAGTATCACTATGGAAGTAGATTGCCCCATCTTCCTTCCGAGGACTGGCTGGTGGGTTTGAACCACCAGCCTTCTGCTTAGCTGTCAAGAGCCTTAGCTACTATCCTACCAGAGCTCCCCACAGCCCTTAAGAGAACCCTAATAATTGTATATTACTTAACAGATTTAAAAAACAAAAACAACAACAACACAAAAAAAAAAAAAAAAAAAAAAAAAAACCACCAAAACTGAGGTTTCAAGGAGCTAAAACATGTGGCCTAGATTATATTGGGTGATGGTTTGGTGGGAAGGTCTCTGTTCCATAGCAACAAGATACAGTGTAGTTCACATAACCTGGGATTAAAATCAGGTTCTGACATCTTCCAGCA
The DNA here is from genome assembly GCF_000298275.1 of Orycteropus afer afer. Classification (NCBI taxonomy): domain Eukaryota; kingdom Metazoa; phylum Chordata; class Mammalia; order Tubulidentata; family Orycteropodidae; genus Orycteropus; species Orycteropus afer. The sequence continues at coordinate 20,691,220 of NW_006921603.1, read as the reverse complement.
TGCTCTTAAGTCTCAACTGCTTATACAGTCTGTAATATACCTGAAATTCTCATGATATTTCAATCATTCCTAATGAAATTTATGACATTTTTTCCTATGAGAAATTAACTGCATTACAATCCCTAATGTATCTCCTATCTTTCCTCCTTAAATAGGTGCAGCCTCCTGGGATTCTACCCCAGTGGTGGTTGCAGAGGATTCTATTTACTCATTCCCTCATTTGACAGACACTTACAGGCACACAAGCAATATGGCATAATGTTAGGAGTGCAGACTCTGGAACCGGATTGCTTTGTAGGAATTGTAGCTCTGTCATTTACTTACTCAGCTTGTTATTTAAGCTTTCTGTGCCTCAGGGTCCTTATGCAAAATGGGTTCATGTTAACACTGACCTCACAGAGTTATTATGAGTTTTAAATAAGTTAATTCACATTAAGGAGTCCCTGGGTGGTGCAAATGGTTAAGCATAGGACTATTACCTGAAAGGTTGGAGATTTGAACTCACCCAGAGGTGCCTTGAGAAAGGCCTAGTGATGTATTTCTGAAAGGTCAAAGCTTTGAAAACTCTATGGAAAGCAGTTCTATTCTGTACTTATGGGGTCCATGAGTCAGAATGGACTTGATGGCAACTAATGATAACAACAACAATCCATGTTAAACATTTAGAACAGCGTAGGGCATATAGTAGGTACTCAATAACTATTAGACATCATCGAACAGATATTTAGGAAATAGATGTACTTCTATTAAATAAAAAGTACTTGTAATCTAGTGGGAAATGCAGGGCACATTTATTCCATTATTTATATGCTAAACACTACATACTAGGGGGTAACAGTGAAATAAAACACACCCACCACAAACCTTTACCAACTACTAGCATGAGCCTGTCAGACCACTCATCTGTCAGTATGTTGTACTGCTTTGAGGCTGGAGGCTATGTCACCGGTATTTCAAATACCAGCAGGGTCACCCATGGTGGACAAGTTTCATCAGAGCTACAAGGCTAAGACAGATTCGGAAGAAGAAAGGAGCCATCCACTTCTCAAAGAATTGGCCAGTGAAAGCCTTATGATTAGCAGTGAAACACTATCTGATATATTACTGGAAAACTTTATGAATATCCCCAAACATTGTCCAAGATAGTGCTGGAAGATGAGCCCCTCAGGTCAGAAAGCGCTCAAAATACAACTGGGGAAGAGCTTCCTCCTCAAAGTAGAGTCAACCTTAATGATGTGGATGGAGTAAGGCTTTTGGCACCCCATTTGCTGTTGTGGCATGACTCAAAATGGGAAGAAACAGCTGCAAACATCCATTAATAACTGGAATATGGAATGTATGAAGAATTCATCTAGGAAAATTGGAAGCTGTCAAAAATGAAATGGAATGCATAAAGATCAATATCCTAGGTATTAGTGAGCTGTAATGGACTTGGCCATTTTGAATCAGACAACCATGCCAGGAATGACAAATTGAAGAGGAATGGCATAGCATTCATGTCACAAAAAAATGTTTCAAGATCTCAATTAGTCCAAGAGACTAGTAGAACATATGATCCTCAGCCTATATGACCATGAGACCAGAAGAACAAAATGGTGCCTGACTACCACCGTCAACCATTCAGATGGGGATCTGTGTAGGAGATCCTGGATAGAGTGGGAGAACAATGTGGAACAAAACTCAAAATTATTAAAAAAAAAAAAAAAA
>NW_006921603.1:20667857-20689413 GCF_000298275.1 Orycteropus afer afer | reverse complement strand
GGACCAGGCTTGCTGGTCTGACAGAGCCTGGGGAAACCTCTGAGACTATGGCCCCTAGCTGCCCTTCAAGTCTGGAATTGAACTCCTGTGGCTTTCAGTCAAATAAAAGACAAGCATATGGGCTGAACTTTTACATTGGGAAGATACAATCCTTGGAGAGATCAATCATGGGAGAATAGAGGGGCAGTGTATGCACAGGGAGAATGCTCAGGGGGCAGGAGTGCATGGGAGGGAAAGACACAGGAAGAGCTAACTATGGGGAGGAAGTGGGAAGAGAGCTGTTACATTGTGGGAAATTGTAGTCAATGTCATGGGACAAAATGTGATAAACTGCTGTATGGAAAATGAAATTGCTCTGTAAACTTCTACCCAAATAACAATAAAAATTAAAGGAAAAAAAAAGTTTCAAGGTCTATCCTGAAGTACAATGCTGATGGTGATAGCATTATATCCAAACGCCTCCAAGAAAGATCAGTTAGTACTACTATTACTCAAATTTACACATGAACCATCAAAGCCAAAGAAAAGGACATGGAACATTTTTACCAACTTCTGCAGTCTGTAATTGACCAAACATGCAATCAAGGTGTGTTGATTATTACTGGTAATAATTATTATTAGGAATGTAAAAGTGGGAAACAAAGAAGAATCACTGGTAGTTGGAAAATATGGCCTTGGTGATAGAAATGATGCTGGAGATTGCATGACAGAATTTTGCAAGACCAACAACTTATTCATTGCAAATATCTTTTTCAACAACATAAATGGAGGCAATACAGGTGGATTTTGATAGATGGAATACACAGGAATCAGATTGACCACATCTGTGGAAAGAGGTGATGGAGAAGCTCAATATCTTCAGCCAAAACAAGGCCAGGAGCTGATTATGGAATAGATCATCAAGCGTTCATATGCAAGTTCCAGTTGAAGCTGAAGACAATTAAAACAAGTGCACAAGAGCCAAAATATGATCTCAATTATATCCCTCCTGAATTTAGAGACCATCAAAAGAATAGATTTGAAGCATTGAATACCAGTGACAAAAAACCAGAGGAATTGTGGGTTGACATCAAGAACATCATCCATTCCAGCCAAACAAAGTACAGGCATGTGAGTTAAACATTTACCTCAAGTAGACACACGCCCTGGAGAGAACAATCATGGGAGAAGGAAGGGCTGCTTATGCACAGGGAGATAGCTCAGGGTGCAGAAGAGTATGAAGGGATGGACACTGGGAGGAGGTAACTATGGGGAGGAAGTGGGAGGGGAGCTGCTGCATTGTAAATTTTGGTCAATGACATGAGACAAAGTATATGTGAACTGCTGTATGAAAAGTGAATTTACTCTGTAAATCTTCACCCAAATCCTAATTAAAAAAAAAAAAAAGAACATCATCCATGAAGAAAACAAAAGGTCATTAAAAAGACAGGAAAGGAAGAAAAGACCAAAATGGATGTCAGAAGACACTCAGAAACTTGCTCTTGAACGGAGAATAGCTAAAGCAAATGGATGATAAAAGAATTGAACATAAGATTTCAAAGAGCTGCTTGAGAAGACAAAGTCAATTATTATAACAAAGTGTGCAAAGACATGGAGTTGGAAAGCCAAGGAGTGGCTCATGGGTTTGAACCACCAGCCTTTTGGTTAGCAGTCAAATGCCTTAGGCACTATGCCACCAGAGCTCCTCTATGCCACCAGAGCTCCTAAGGTGCTTCTAGGTAGACTCAGACTTGTAAACTATCGGTTAAACAACTGAGTGCATTAACCATTTGCTCTACCCAAGGACTCTGAGCTTTGTAGTAACTCCTGGTAAATAATGTGGCATCACCCTGAAGAAGACTTCTGCCAACAATAAAAAACTCACTGCTGTCAAGTCAATTTCCACTCACAGCGACCCCTCCTTAGTTTCCGAGGCAGTATCTCTCCGGAAGTAGATCGCCCAGTCTTCCTTCTGAGGAAATGTACAAAGACATGGAGTTGGAAAGCCAAGGAGTAACTCGTGGGTTTGAACCATCAGCCTTCTAGTTAGCCCTCGAATGCCTTAGGCACTACACCACCAGAGCTCTAATTCACTTCACAGAAGCCAAGAACAATTGGAGTGTGGAAAGGGGACTCAAGTGGGAATGTCTGTGCCCTCTCCATAACTAAGGTATCAGGTTAGAACTTCAAGAGTTTGTTGAGGTAGCTTGTTTTAGAATAACAAATGTTGACTAAAAAATAGTTCCCTGGTTTAAATTTTAAACTTTGTTACCGTGTTAGTTGAAGGATCCTTCTTCAACTGAAGAAAACTGGAAGCAGCTAGAAAGCATACAGGGACTTAATTACCTAAAAGGCAATACATTATAGGGTCCATCCTTTAGCTGCTCACAGCTACCTCATATTAAAGTTGATGGTTCGAACCAACAGTGTTTTCGAGGGAGAAAAGACCTGGTGATCTGCTCTCATAAAGATAACAGCCTAGGAAACTCTATGGGACTGTTCTACTCTGTCATATAGGATCACTTTGAGTCAGAATAGACAGCATGGTACACAACAAGAACAACAAGCACACAGAGGTGTTCTGTTTTTGGCTTGGAACATACAATCTCCTTCTGACCTATGTTTTCTTGTTTGCCACTCCTTCTACATTGTCTTCATATCTTTGTAAGGTTGGCTTCTCATCATTCAGGCCCCAGCTCACATGGCTTTTCTGACCATGCAATCCAAAATATTTGTCCTCTCCTCACATCCTACCATCCTCATTGTACATATCCAAAACTAAAGCCAACCCCACTAATATCGAGTAGATTCCAATTCATAGAGTTCCCCACCGGGTGCCCAAGACTGTAAATCTTTGCAGAAGTAGATTGCCTCATCTTCCTTCCCTGGAGCAGCTGTTGAGTTTGAACTGCTGACCTGGTTAGCAGCCAAATGCCTTGCCCACTGTGCCACCAGAATTCCTTGTTTGGCACACAGGTGGGTGGGTATTCAATAAGCAATTGTTGAGTTGAATGTTTATCAGACTGGATAGATAAATAGTCTTAAGTGTCAAGCGTATTTTTTATATCCAAAAGAGTTTATGTAGGTGCATTCGGAACTTCATGGAATGTATTTAAACCTAAAAACTTACTACTTTTGTAAAGTCCAAAATGAAACATTTCTAAAGAGGACTAGAGTGAATAATAACAATATCTTTATTATTTTTTGTTGTACTTTTAAACTTTTTCCTTTTGGTTTGACATATTCAGAATTAAATTAAAAGGAAAAAGAATACACTGAACACAAAAATTAACTCAAAATGTATCATAGAACTAAATGTAAGAGCTAAAACTAATAAAAAAAATACTTTTATAAGAAAATATATATATGACCTTGGTTTGGCAAAGGCTTGTTAGATACAACACCAAAAGCACAAGTGACAAAAGAAAACAGATTTTAAGATGGTTTTGTACTACAAAGATCCTATTAAGAAAATAAAGTCAACCCATAGAATAGAAGAAAATATCTGCAGATCACATATCTGATCAGGAATTTTTATCTAAAATACATAAAGAACATTTACAACTCAATAATGAAAATAACCCAGTTAAAAATAGGCAAAGGATCTGAATAGACTGTTTTTTGTTTTTTGTTTTTTTTTCAAAAAGACATGCAAAGAACCAATAGGCATGTGAAAAGATGCTCAACATACTAGCCATGAGGCAAATGCAAATAAAAACCACAAGGAGCTATCAATTCACACCCTCTAGGATGTCTAGAATCAAAGACAGGTAATAATAAGCATTGATAAGTATGTGAAGAAGTTGGAATCCTAATAATTATTGTGGGAATGTAAAATAGTACAGCCTCTTTGGAAAATAGTTTGGCAGTTCCTCAAAATGTTAAACATAGAGTTACCACATGCTCAAGCAATTCTACTCCTGGTTATATGCCCAAGAGAATTGAAAACATATGTCCACACAAACCCTATACACAAATGTTCATAATAGTGTCATTCATAAAAGTCAAAAAGTGGAAACAACCCGCACGTCCATCAACAAATGAATGTATAAATAAAATTTGGTCTATGCATACAATGGGATATTATTCGACAAAAATAATAATAATAAAGAGGTACTGATACATGTTACGCCATCATCATCGGTCAACCTTAAAACCAGTATGCTAAATGAAAGAAGTCAATCACAAAAGACCACATATTGTGTGATTCCATTTATATGAAATGTCTTGAATTGGCTGATCTTTGGAGACAGAAAGTAGATCAATTACCCGGGGTTAGGCAACAGAGGAAAAGGAGAGCGACTGCTAATGGGTAAGAGTTTCTTTCGGGGTAATTGAAATGCTCTATAATTGGTGGTAATGGTTGCACAACTCTGTGATATTGCTAGAAACATATGACTAGTATACTTTAAACAGGTGATTTGTATGGCATGTGAACTATATCTCAATAAAACTTTTCTTTTTTTTTTTTTAATAGTATAATGTAGGGGGGAAAGGAAGGGATAGTTAAAATCAGAAGGATCAATCTTCAAAATAAATTTGTAAAATAGTAAAATAGGGATTAGTACAATTATTTTAATTTTAGATTTGATACTCTAACTGTAAGAAGAGCCTAGACTTGCAATAGTATACTTAGGCTTCCATCCTCAAACATAAAGGACTTGCCCTTTTCTTCACATAAGCCATCCTCATCGATTTTGCTTTAAAAATTCATCACTTATGGTAGCACAATGCCTGAGGCATGTGACTGCTAACCAGAAGGCTGGCGGTTCAAATCCACCATCCACTCCTCGGAAGGAAGGTTGGGCAATCTACTTCCATAGTCTTACTGCCTCAGAAACCCAAGGAAGGGTTACTATAAGTCGAATCAACTCGACAGCAGTGAAAGAGAGATTCAGAGTATACTACAAATTAGAAAGTCTCTTATTTACAAGTGTGTGGTACCTGTATCCAGTGTCCCCACAGTGTTATAACAGAATAATACTTTTATTTTGCTATATGTGGTAGCAATATAAGGATGAAGGATTTTGTATCCTCTACCATAGCTCTGTCACTTTGAAGACTAACGTGCGCCTGACCCAGAATATGATATTTTCAATCACCTCATATGCATGTGAAAGCTGGACAAAGAATAAGGAAGACTGAAGAAGAATTGATGCATTTGGACTGTGGTGTTGATGAAGAATATTCAAAATATCATGGACTGCCAGAATGAATAAATCTGTCTTGGGAGATGTAAAGCTGGAATGCTCCTTAGAAGCAGGAATGTCCAGGCTTAGTCTCTCACATTTTGGTCATGTTGTCAGAAGGGACCATTCCTTGGAGAAGGATATCATGCTTGGCAAAGTAGTTGTGGTTGTTGTTATATGCTGTCGAGTTGGACCCGACTCATAGCGACCCCTCCTTGGGTTTCCGAGGAAGTATCACTACAGAAGTAGATTGCCCAACCTTCCTTCTGAGGAGTGGCTGATGGGTTTGAACCGGCAAAGTAGAGGGTCAGCAAAAAAGGGGAAGGCCCTTAACAGGATGGATTGATACAGTAACTGCAATGAAGGGCTCAAACACAGTAAGAATTGTGAGGATGGTGCAGGCGCAGGCAGTGTTTCATTCTGTTGTGCATAGGGTAGTGATGAGTTGGAACTGACTCGAGAGCACCCAACAACAACAACAATGACAACATTGTGTTCCTAACAAGTATAATAGGTGAGATCAGAGTGCCGGAGCTCTTGTAGGCTCTGTAAATTTGGGAGAGGTACTTAATCTCAGATTCTGATCTGAAAAGGGTGGATAGCAATATTATTTACTTTATAATGTTTCTGTGAGAACTGAAGGAAATTATCTATATAAGCTATTCAGCAGAGTGTCTAGCACATAGTAAATGCTCAAATTCTAGCGGTTGTTCTCAACCACCACTTGCCATCTAACAGAGTCTGATTCATGGAAACCACATGTGTATCAGAGTAGAACTGTACTCCATAGGGTTTTCAATGGCTGATTTTTCAGAAGTAGATCTCACAGACTTTCTTCCAATGTGCTTTGAGAAGACTTCAACCATTAACTTTTTGGTTAGCAGGCAAGCGCATAGTTTGTACCACCAAGTACTACATGATAGTTGCTATTATTTAGCAACAGTAACAGGGTATTGAGATAATTAAAAAGAAATGTGTGAAAACAATCTTCTGCTTGGGATTGAGTGTTAGAATCCTAAAAGCAGGTGAGAGCTGGAAAAGGATACAACTTTGTGTTCGTTCATATCATTACTGTTGTTGTTGCTGTTGATTCTGACTCATACTCACCTTATGTGCAGCAGAAACAACACTGCCTGGTCCTCTGCATCCTCACTATCGTTACTATGTTTGAACCCATTGTTGCAGCCACTGTGTCAATGCATCTTGTTGAGGAGCTGCTTTTTCACTGACCCTCTACCTTATCAACAAGGAAGTCTTTCTCCAGGAACTGGTCCCTCCTGATAACATTAAGCAACTATACTGGATTTTCAGGATCACCGGTAGCATAGTGCCTAAGGCATTTGACTACCAACCAGAAGGCTGGTGGTTCAAACCCAACAACCACTCCTCAGAAGGAAGGTTGGGAGATCTATTTCTGTAGTGATATTGCCTCGGGAAACCCAAGGAGGGGTCGCCATGAGTTGCATTCGACTCCAATGCAGTGCATTTTTATTGGATATTCAGTCAAGGCATTTGGATATTTTCAGCACTTATTGATTAAAACAACAAAACAAAACCCTCTTTTGGGAGCTTGCTATATATAGATAAGGGCCATGTAGTTGCTAGAGTATTTTTCAGAAATAATATGTGTTTGGAGTATTTGGAGTATAACTACAGAGTTGTTATTTTAAGCCACATTTCTACTTGGTGGTATCTAATAACAGACTTGTTACTTTGTAACTCATGCCTTTAAATTGAAAAAACAGAGTCTGCCAGGAAGTCTCTTCTCTCTCCTCTCTTGTGATTTGTTATGTTGTTAGGTGCTGATGAGTTGGATGTGACTCATAGCAACCCTACGGTACAACGGAACAAATCACTGCTGGTCCTGCACCAGCCTCTCACAATTGCTGCTATTCCTGCGCCCATCGTATCAGACAGTGTTTCAGGGCTTTTCATAAAGTTTTCCAGTGATATATCAGTGTTTCACTGCTATTCATAAGGTTTTCACTGGCCAATTCTTTGAGAACTGGATGTCCCCTTCCAACAAGTCTGTCTTAGCCTGGTAGCTCTGCTGAAACTTGTCCACCATGGGTGACCCTGCTGGTATTTGGAATACTGGTAGCATAGCCTCCAGCCTCATAGTAACATGCAAGCCACCATAGTATGACAAACTGATAGACAAGTGGTGGTCTTGTGATTTGGCCAAAATTTTTCAATGGGGAGTAGCAGGAACTTTTTAACACTTTTTAAGGCCCTTTTTAACTTCCTAAAACAAACATTAGTGAAAACAATGAGTTGCAAAATAATAATTGTGCAATGTAAAGGGAGCTCTGGTGGCTTTTGACTGCTAAACAGAAGGCTGGTGGTTCAAACCAGCCAATCCTCGGAAGGAAAATTAGGCATTAGTGATACTGCCTTGGAAACCCAAGGAGGGGTTGCTGTGAGTCGGAACTGACTTGACAGCAGGGAGTTTGATGTTTTTGGTTTGGTGCAATGTAAAAGACTTGCCATTTTTAGTTTTGAAAATGGGGCTTAAGACTTTTCTGGATTAATCAAAATTCCAGAAAAGAAGAAAGAGGAAGAAGGAATTTAAAAATGTTTACAAGATTCCCTTCTTTCCCCAAAATGATTATATTTTTATGTTACTTTAATAGGCAATTCTTTGAGGGGCATAAGTGAACCTAATAAATCCATGACCATGCAGTTTCTCTATGTGTAGTATCTTCAAAAATTCTTATTGTAATAAAGTTTGGCAGTCATGAAGGTCTGTTAAGGACACTAAGGAGCTGTACAAAGGAGAAAAATGACTAAAGAGTAGCCCACCCTGTTCCCCAGATTGTGACAGGAGTGGGTAAGTTACTCAACTTGTCTATACTTCACTTTCCTCACTTTAAATCAGGCACAATAAAATCTTCCTCATAGATATGATGTGAGGATTACATGAGATCATACGTGTAAAGTATACCAAGCACATAGTAAATATCAAATTTGACCTATTAACATTGTTGTATTACTGGCCAGAAAGACGTAACAAGAGCTTTAGCAGATATTCCAAAGACGCAGATTTTGACAGTCCTGGGTGGCTCAACTGGTTTGCAATTGGTTGTTAACCTAGGATCACCACAAAAGAAAAGCCGGGTGATCTGCTTCCGTAAAAATTACAACCAAGAAAACTGTAAGGGGCAATTTTACTCTGTTAACACGTGAGGTCCCTGAGTCAGAATCCACTGGATAGCAGTGGGTTTGGAGTTTTGTTTGTTTGTTTTGGTTCTGGTGAAGAAAAAAAAAAAAGGTTTGCTAAAGTATGATTAAAGGTTTTTAGGTTTTCCCTGGCCAATTCTTTGAGAAGTGGATGGCCTCTTCCTTCTTCCTAGTCTGTCTCAGTCTATAAGCTGGGCTGTTACCTGTGCACCAGGTGCATCTTGCTGGGTTTTAAACACCAGAGGCTCAGCCTCAAAACTCATGTCTACATGTCACCACAGTAGAACAAACCGACAGACAAGTTTGTCTTGCTGTTGGAGACCTCTCGTATCACCCCCACCTGGGTCCCTGTGGCTGACTGTACCTCTGTCTGGCTTCCTGGCTTTTAATCCCCTTTCTCCTGCTCTTATGGCCTGCTGCTTTGGGTGTCCCTGAGTTGTCCCTGGGGCTACAGTATGAAGATCTTCCAAATTCCTCTTGAGCTGTTTCCAAAGGAGTGGGAAGAGTGTAGTCAAAGTTCCTGGTCTGTTATCCTGGTAGGAGCCACAAGAGCCAGAGGCTGTGGAAAAGGGGTGAGATGGGGATGTGCGTGGTGGGGACTGAGGCAAAAGGGAAACAGGCTGGCTTTGGGGAGGAGTTAGAAGCAAAGCTTGCTGTCACATGGTCTGTAACATGACTGTCTTCTATTTTTCCTGTTAAACCCATTACTGTCAAGTGTATCCAACTCACGGCGACCCCTCTTTGGGTTTCCGAGGCAGTATCACTACAGAAGTAGATTGACCAACTTTTTACTTCTGTAGTGATACTGCCTCAGAAACCCAAGAAGGGGTCACTATGAGTTGGATCCCACTCAATGGCAGTGCGTGCGTTCCTTCCGAGGAGTGGCTGGTGGGTTTGAACCACCAGCTTTCTGGTTAGTAGTCAAATGCCTTAGGCCTACCAGAGCTCCTTTTCCTATTAAGGAATTAATTTAAAATCTGCTAAGAAATTGATAAAATTACATTCAAAACTCTGACCAACATGCAATGATCTAAGTATCGGAAATTAATAAGTAATTGATTGACTTCTATCAGAATGCAGAGTCTAGACTAAAGAGTTGATGTCAACAGAATCATAGTAGAGTCAGAAGACTGGGTTAACTCCTGGCACTGGCATTTACTTGAGGTGTGAAGTCATTCCACCTCTCTGAAACCGCTTCATCTCTGAAAAGGGGAAAACTTATAAACTGTTGTTGGCATTAAAGTTACTCATGGCACTTGACATCTAAGATATTTGTTTTATTTTATATTATGTGTTAATGGGAAAAGATTTTAAAATTATGACGATATATTTAAACACTTAAAGTGTTATCAAACGTGTTTGAAAATACATTAGCATTGCATTACCTTAATGGACTTTCAGACAAAAAACCAAAACAAACTCATTACTATTCAAAGGATTCCACCCAGATTGGGTTTCCAAGGCTATAAATCTTTATGGAAGCAGACTGCCTCATCTTTCTTCCATGGAGCTGCTGGTGGGTTCAAACCACCGACCTTTTGCTTAGCAGCCAAATGCCTTACCCCCTGCACTACCAGAGCTCCATAAGAAACCATAATAGTCTCAACTAGTATCAATGCTTTTAATAATGTCAGTTAATTTGCTACCATGTTTCTCTCCTCTCGCTGCACTTCTAAACACACTGAGATAGTCTAAGATGTTATTTCTTGAGCACATTTACTAACACCACAGACACCTAGCCGTGCCTCCCAAACAGTAATGGATAATTAGATTAGCTCTAGGAAGTGTTGTTGCAAACATTACCTTTTCGAGGCTTGCCCAATGTCTAGTACTGCACTGACAAGACTTAACAGCTCTAAAGTACCCGTTGCAACATGGAATTCTTCTTGGGAAAGGTGCGCAACAGTTCCATTTGTGTTTATTTTAATTCTGCTAGTGGAGTTCACGTCCCTGCAAGAGGAAGCGTATGCTGCTTCACATTAAACAGCAAAGGCTCTATTCATTATAGGTGAAGGAGGGATAGGGACTTGGAACAGACGGAGTTCTGCCTACTGGAGGCCGGTGTGGTACCTCCATATCCCCCTCCCCCGGAAGTTTGTGTCTCTAGTTAAAGATTGGGGAGTCACCTTGACCCTCCCAGAGAGGTGGAGAAAGTTAGACTTGAGCTGGAGGAGGGGTGAGTAAAACCAAAGACAGAGCACTTTCTCGAGTAAAACACGCCGTCACGTTTTCCTGTTTTCACTGCAGCTGTAGACCAGAGTTTAAGGGTGGCGAGAGCAGGTGGCACGACTCCGCCCACCACCACGCTTCCCCTCCCTCAGCTAGCACGCTCCATTCCCTTCCTGAGGTCCCGCCTATAAGGCGCGCGCGAAGAGTTGTCTCGCGACGAATTCTGGGAAATGTAGTCCCAGTGCCGAGAGTTGCCTTTGAGGAAGCGACTCTGGCCTACATAGCCCATGGTGCCATGCGGCACTGGCCGCTCCCGGATGTTGCTTGGCGCCGGAAGAGAAGACGGCCCCCTTCTCTCGGCCCGGCCATCTTGTGGGAAGAGCTGAAGCAGGCGCTCTTGGCTCGGCGCGGCCCGCTGCAATCCGTGGAGGAACGCGCCGGCGAGCCACCATCATGCCTGGGCATTTACAGGAAGGCTTCGGCTGCGTGGTCACTAACCGATTTGACCAATTATTTGACGACGAATCGGATCCCTTTGAGGTGTTAAAGGCGGCAGAGAACAAGAAAAAAGAAGCCGGCGGGGGCGGCGTTGGGGGCCCGGGGGCCAAGAGCGCAGCTCAGGCCGCAGCCCAGACTAACTCCAACGCGGCAGGCAAACAGCTGCGTAAAGAGTCCCAGAAAGACCGCAAGAACCCACTGCCTCCAAATGCTGGCGTGGTTGACAAGAAAGAGGAGACGCAGCCGCCTGTGGCGCTTAAGAAAGAAGGTAAAGCTTGGGTGGAAGGTGGGGAAGACCAGGGAAGGAGCGAGGGGAGTTGCGGCTGTCACTTGCTTCTGGAGCTCCCAGGAGCCGCCACAGATTTTGCCGCCTGTTTCTTTACGTTTCTCGCACGCGACAAAAACCAGGTCCTGTAAAGTGCAGGGAGCATGCTAGTCCCAGATTCTAATCACTGTCTGCAGGGATCTCCGGAGCCACCCCCTTCCTGCCTCAGGTTCTGAGCTGAGGAGCGTGGTCCAGAGATAAGCTACTTGTTCCATCGTGCTCGGGTCCTGGGAGGCTGTTGCCTTCCCGCCGGATTCCTTGGCGGGCAAGAGCATGGACTGAGGTGCTGGGGAGCCAGGCACTTACTGAAGCTTTATTAGTTGGTGGAGAAGCTTGGGATCTACAGTTTCTTCCAGCGCAGAATCCTTTCTCAGCGTGTTCCTTTGAAGTGGTGGTGTCTGTTTAGCCTTCTATCCTATCATCTTGCCCTACGATAACATGGGGTACTCCTGTGAAAAGCTGGGGGTCAGAATTTAGACGTGAGCTGTTTCTGAATTCGAGACTATCAGATACTGTAGAGTAGGATGGTGTTTGGAGTGCCACATGTGCCTCATGCCCCCCTTCCCCTCAACTGTTACAATTTTACAACTTTCTGGACTTAGTTGAATTGTTGGGCTAGGAGAACAAGTTGGTTACACTCGATTAAACAGAAGCGGGAATTCTGAAGACTATGGTTGCAAGAAATCTTGAGAATGGCTTTCGTGTTCTGAACTCCGCGCACTTTGTATTTCATATGGTGTGGCGGGGCCTGGGCCTCGTGGTGTGAAATGAGTGCAGAGGCTGTCACAACATTAGCGGCTGCTTGAGCTCTTGAGCCTGCAGCTTTTTGTGTATATGTGGAAGCATGGTCAGAATTTTACTGGGTGGCGATAGTTACTTTCAGGGCACTGAATTTCACAGGATTGTCTTGAGTTGATTTTTGCATTTTCACTCATTACTGGTTTACTGTTTGGTGGATGACAATGTGCAGAACAATTGAGGATAGAAGAAAAAGCAGGTGTAGGATGTAAGTTCCGTTTATTCGTTGAAAGTTGAGATTCCCCTTTAGTGCCACGTGCTCTTGAAAGGAGGTGTTTTTCATCACCATTGGATTAATGAGAAAAAAAACAAAATTTAGCTAGTGCTCAGGATACTGGAATTTGGTTTAAGACATTTTTTACTAAATGTTTTTTAGACTGTGGAAAAACCTATAGTGAATGAAAGAGAAGAATCTGTTAAGATTAGGTCGGGGGAAAGCGCATGTTGAAATATTGGAAAACATGTATACATCACTTTAGTATCTATTCAGCCAACTAAGCTTTATGACCACCTGTAGCACAATTGAATAAAACATTATTCCTTTCTTACAGAACACATTTGAGTAATTATTTAAACTGCTCGAATTTGTCTCCTAAATTACACTCATCCAAAGAAAGCACATGAAAGAATTGCGTGTGAAATCTAAATCTAAAATGCTGCCTGGTAGGGGTGTTCACACAGTGAATTTTGAAAGCATGTGAGAAGCATGGTTTCATGACTCGGTTGTTTTGATAACAGAAGCCTATCTTTGAAATAAACTGTTAACAAGAAACTAGTATTTTGTAAATTTACAACCAGGACTGAGTTCACCGTTGTGAAGTCATTTTTTCCTTGAGAAAATTGTTCCCATATTAACTCCCAATATTTTGTTTACATCAACATTTGAGAGTACCCTTTAATTTGAGTTGCATAAAACATAAGCTTGCCAACATAGAAAAAAGTTGAATGAAAACTACAATTTGTTTTGAGCCCCTATCACTTGTCTGGGCAGTGTTCTAGACATTGGGGATAAACCTGTAAACAGTCACTCTCCTCTTGTAATGGGAAGGATGATAGATCCTGGTACAGTGCAGTACATACCTCGGGTAAATATTTGGTGTTTGTTGTTATATGAATTAATTTTGTAGCTTGTCATTTTTGTCCATTTGAAGAACTTGACAACTGACACAACCGAATGTTGCCAAGGATGTAGCCCATTAAAGGTTTTATTGGGATAATAAAATCCTGGAATCTAGTGAAAATCAGCACAGAAGTATAAAAAGTACAGCAAGAGAAGATTGTGTTTTTAATGTCAATCATTTTTTTTGTTGGGTGAATTTACTTAGTAAGTTTTTTAGATTCTTTAAGCCTAATATTGAATATTGGGTGGGGAAGCAAGACATTGTTCATTTGGGTGTGTTTAGCTTGGATATCATTATATAAGGACTGGTTCCATAGCCCCACCCCAATACATTGTACTTCTGAAGAAACTTGTTTATGTTCCTTGGTGTAAGATGTAACATCTGTGGTCTATTCTGAGAGTTGACACAGAATGAACTTTAAATTTTTATTAGAGAGTAATACTTGCTATTTTGATTACAGCTACTGTACACTGAACAGAATAGCTAATTGGGTGTGTCCTGATGGTATTCCACTTTCTTAGAAAGAACCAGAATGAATTAACTTAAGATCTTGTTACAGAACCAATCCCTCAGCTGCTTTTTGGCTTATCATAAATTGTGGTTTGGGACTTACAGCATACCTGAAATCTTACAGATGGATTTATGAATTGACAGATTTAACTGGTCGATTTGGTGGTCCTCAGACACTTAATGGGGGAAAAAGTAATAAGGAGGGGAGATCAGTAAATGCTTTAGCTATCACTTAGTGCCACACATTTTCTATTTTAAAAATACTGGTTAAAGAGAGGCTTTGTGTGTGTGTTCTTTTCTAAGGACAAACAAAATTTTCTCCACCCACAATAAAAAATAACTGAACAGTTTTCTAGTGGTGTCATAACAGTATTCTAAAAATATGATGGTGTATATAAACATATATGTTTATTATATGTATAGATACTAGTAAAGGAAGATGGCATAATTTCTAAAGAAATACCTGTTTTAAGCTATGTGAATGTATTCCAGTAATCATAAATGCCATTTGCTTTCCTTTCAGATGTAGGATTTTTATTCCTCTAGATAAAGTAGAATAAAACAGGGTAGTCTTCAGTGGTTTGAGGGGCTACATTTGCTGAATGTGATGATTTGATGATTATTAATGAACGGCTACTAGTTTTAACTTCTTAGGTAGGTATTTTTAAAGCCAAAATTTATTATTTCCTTAAGTTTTCTTTAACTTATATTTGTAAATTGACAGTGACATCTTGAAAATAAGAAATAATGGCTTCCCAAATGACTTCCAGGTTAGTTACAGGGAATAATACTTCAGAGGGAAAAAGTGATTTGGACAACTAAATAGATGCTTGAGGAAAACTTATTTTCTTTAAATAGGAATTTCCTTAAAGTATTACACTTAAATGACATTCAGTGTTTGCTTTTTTCAACAGGAAGTGCTATTTAGCTAACTGAAAGTAGTGATTTATTTAAACTTAGATCTGAACTTTTTTATGCTGCAAAAATAATTAGCTATCGTCATTTTAGGAATAAGACGTGTTGGAAGAAGACCTGATCAACAACTTCAGGGTGAAGGGAAAATAATTGATAGAAGACCAGAAAGACGACCACCTCGGGAAAGACGATTTGAAAAACCACTTGAAGAAAAGGGTGAAGGAGGAGAATTTTCAGTTGATAGGTAAGTTTTCTTTTTTTTTTTTTTTTCTTTACATTTAATCTCTTTATGTTTTAGCTGTTCATAGTCTCACATCTTCACAAACTGTAAGTTGGGCCTGCTTGCCAGATAGCAGTTGGTTAATTACTTTTATCAGGTTTTTATTTTATTTTTAAGAGAAACATCTGAATACATGGTATTTGTTTTACTTTAGACCTTTTCATAACCATTTTTTAGTGTTCAAGCAGATTTCTTGTAATGAAACACTTCATTTGAATTGATAGCTGGTACTTCTTCCTAATAAGAAGCCCTGGTGGCGTATCTGTTAAGTGCTGTGCTACTAACTGAAACGTCCATGGTTTGACCCCATTAGGTGCACCATGGGAGAAAAAACTGATAATCTGTTTATTACAGATTTCAGCCTAGGAAACCCTATAAGGCAGTTTTACTCTGTCCTGTAGGGTTCCTATGAGTTAGAATTGACCCACCAGCACACAACAAAAACATGTCATGTGTTAAAGTTAAAAGCAGAATCCTTTTAACTAGTTATTTATACAAAATCTTACGCAGGTTAACAAAAATACCAAACCCACTGCTGTGAAGTCAGTTTAACTCATAGCAGGTTGTTGTATGCTGTCGAGTCGCACCCAACTCATAGCAACCCCTCCTTGGGTTTCTGAGGCAGTGTCACTATGGAAGTAGATTGCTTCATCTTCCTTCCGAGGGGTGGCTGGTGAGTTTGAACTGCCAGCCTTCTGGTTAGCAGTCAGGTGTCTTAGGCACTATGCTACCAGAGCTCCCCATAGCAGGTCACATAGGTTTATATTAAAGTGTGTTAATTAATAGCGGTTTTGTGTGGATTGTAATGTGAACTAATTAAAAAGGCTTTGTGTACTAGTAGTAATGTTTTAGAGAATGCCAAAATAATTTTGTTGTTTCGGGCCTACCTAATTATTTTGATTTATGTGTTTTAAGAATAGACTATTTTGATTTTCCTAAAACATGCTAGGATTAACACATTAACTGTTAGATTATGAGCCAGTAAACATGTTTCTGTAGTTTTGCACTTGAGTGCAAATGGAGTTCCTTATTCCTTTTTCTGGATCAATGGGAGTATATTTTTTGTCTTGTAGACCAATCATTGACCGGCCTATCCGAGGCCGTGGTGGTCTTGGAAGAGGTCGAGGTGGCCGTGGACGCGGAATGGGCCGAGGAGATGGATTTGATTCTCGTGGCAAACGTGAATTTGATAGGCATAGTGGAAGTGATAGATCGTAAGTCTTCTGTTGGTTTTTATTTTATTCTTATATTTTGAGCTATTTCTTTAACAAAACAATTTGAGTTTCTGTAACTAAAGAGTATTATGTTAACTCAGTTTTTTTAGTTCTTTTTCACATTATAGTGGCCTGAAGCACGAAGACAAACGTGGAGGTAGCGGATCTCACAACTGGGGAACTGTCAAAGATGAATTAACGTTGGTATTCTGATTTTTTTAAATAAATAATATTAATAAAATTGATGTGTACCTTACTAGAGATCAACTAGAGGTTCACTCGTACTTCTGTTAAGTTTTACTTGTCCCTGGGCTAGAATGAGTGTTCTTGTCTCAGCTGTTTTCATAGAAGATAGATAGTATCTTAACTGTGGATGTACTTGGCTTAAAATTTATAAAATGACTGATTTTTTGTGTGTGTGTGTCTGCATATACACACATGTATGTATATTATGTATATGTATTTTCATATGAATGTATAGCTTTTCCTATAATCTGAGATTGGAGTTATTTTGGTCTTCTGATTATCTTTGTGTCTTTTATGTTTCCTTTTCTAGCTATTGGCCTTTTGGTCATTACAAAATTTTATAAGCCACTAAGGCTTTGTTTTAGAACTAACTGTCATGTCACTTTTTGGGTAAATGACTTAAATCCAGTTTAACTAGTATACATTTTTATATTGTTTTCTCTTAGAAGTCTACTGGAGAGTGAATTTAATAGAAAAAGACTCTTGAGGAACTTGAGAGATTTTAATATTTTTGTATTAAAAAACCCTTCAGCTACATGTAAATGGATCTAGATGCCTTTCTTTTTTTCTTTCTTTCCTTAGAGAGTGCCCAAAATACATTCAGAAACAAATGTCTTATAATTGCAGTGACTTGGATCAATCAAATGTGACTGAGGAAACACCTGAAGGTGAAGAACATCCAGTGGCAGACACTGAGAATAAGTAAGTGGCTTTATATGCAGTAACCCTTTTATTGTTCCAGCATTGGAACCAGTTTAAGTTTTTATTAATAATGTATTATAATGCAAAGATTTTAATGCTGTTATTTGATAGGAGAGAATTTTACTGTTTTCTGTACCCTCATCCTTCAGATATTACTTCAGATGAGTGCTTTGTGCACCCAGGTGTACCTCTCTTTATTGTACGTGCAGATGCTCAGTGTTTTTATTTTTTTAATTTTTTTTCACAAATTGAAGGTTTGTAGCAACCTTGTGTGGATCAAGTCTATTGGCACGATTTTTCTAATGGCATGTGCTCACTTTGTGTGTCAGTCACATTTTGGTAATTCTCATATTTCAGATGTTTTCATAATGTGATTGCACACTTAATAAAATATGGTATGATGTAAATATAACTTTTGTGTGCTGGGAAGCCACACAATTCATGTGACTTGCTTTATTGCGAACTTGCAATATCTCCGAGGTACACCTGTGTATGTGTATGTATGGCTGTATGTCTCTATTGGTTTGAAAAATGGAATGTTTTTAACGTGGTTAATTCTAATTTGGTTAATCTTTTTTTTATTGTCGTACATAGGCTTACAAGTAGTTAAGGAGTATACATATGTTTTTAAGAAAAATTTTATTGTTGTTAAAAGAAATATACATAGTTTAGTGAAGCCTTTTAGCCCTAAGCCAAACAATTATCAACACACTGTAATCTGAAAATGGAGGGTGGGAATAAGATGCCATATGTTAAACCTAACTACCTTACTTGGGGGAAAAGTAGTAATGGTTAATTCTGGTGATGGGCGGTCTAGGACATTGAGTACGTGGGAACTGGAGGGTAGAGTTAGGGGTTTCTAAAAATTACACTAAATGTTTGAAATAAAGGAACTTGTAGTATTTAGAATTCATGGCTCAATGTACTTTGGACTCTTTACAAGTGTACAGATTTTATTCTGAGACAATGAAAAGCTGGAAAACATGGCCATTTTAAAATTAGTTCCTCCGTCAAACCCACTTTTGTTGAGTTGATTCCAACTCACAGCAACCTTATAAGAAGTAAATAACTGGGACTTTCTCCTATGCATATTCATGTTGTTATGTGCCATCGCGTCGGACCTGACTCATAGTGACCCTCTCCTTGGGTTACCGAGGTAGTATCACTATGGAAGTAGATTGCCCAACCTTCCAAGGAGTGGCTGGTGGGTTTGAACTGCCAGGCTTCTGGTTAGCAGTCAAGTGCCTTAGGCACTGTGCTACCAGAGCTCCCTGCAGGGAGCAAATGTTGGGTTTGAACCACTAACCTTTCAGTTAGCAGCCAGATGCTTCAACCAGTGCACTACTGGATCTCCTTAGTTCTTCCATCTCTTAGTATTTTTCCATTGATACAGAATTTGAGGGATGTAGCATTACTGGCTTGTTTAAAATGTATTATAAGAACAAAGAACATTTTCTGAGTTTATATCTTAAAAAAACCTTGTTTTTTAAGTTTTCATTTTTTCAGGCATTGGCATTCAGAATATGCTGATAGAAATAATACAATGCCTGTCTCTAGTTTCCATCAATACAAGTAGAAGTTATATACCAGTCATTTCCTCCAGGGAAAGTTGCTGTTAAAGTGAAGCACTATAAGTAGTGGAAGTGTCATGTTCTATGAGTTTGTTGGGTTAAGGATAAAAGGTTGATTTACTATTGGTGGGAATGGTACTTGATAGTAGATAAGGTATAGAATATTTAAGATAGTGGCAAAATTTAAAAGAAACTATGGAATCATAATTTTGTGTGGTTAATGATGAAATTGTGATGAGTGAGTTATATGAACCCCGTGTAATATTAAGTACTTTACAATGCTCAACACAACTGTTCTTTTAATAAAGGAGGTGTATTTGAGTCACAATCATAGTGATCTGCAAACTTTATGACTGCTTACCACAAAGAAATTCTGTGTTAGTGTAGGGTTTTGGAAGAAACTCCCTAGTGAAGATGTGAAGATAATGTTGACATTAGAGTTATTTTAAGAGAATAAATAATAAGCTTTAGGTAGATGGAAGAACGTTGAGTTTTTATTTTGTTTGGTTGGTTGTGGTTTCTTTCTTTTGGAGAGGGGGAGTGTTAGAGCTATGCTACTCATACTTCACAAATTTTGGTACCCAGTAGAATTTGAGAGCAAAATTACTTGGGTAAACTACTTTAAAAAAAAAAAAAAAAACCCACTCCCACTGAGTCGATTCCCACTCATAGTGATCCCCATTGAGGTTTCTAAGGGTGTAAGTTACAGAAGTGGATTGCCTCATCTTCCTCCTGTGGGACAGCTGGTGGGTTTGAACTAACTGACCTGGTTCGCATCCAAATGCTTTACTAGAATAATTAAAGACGTGTATTTTTCTAGCTAATTATATTCAGCCATCCACTGCTAGTCTGCGGTCTTTCACTTAGGTAGTTGCAGAATCAAGCTTCTTTAAATATATTTATTGAATTTTACCAACAATTTGATGAGATAGTTATCCTCACTTTACAGATAAGAGAAAGTTCTCAGATATTACCCAAGATCACCCTTTGGTAAGTGGCTAAATAGGATTTAGTCTCTGGTCTATGTGGTACTAGAGTAGGGTAGAATCTGAGCTTAGTGCTATATCTTGGATCTGGAAATATAAATCAAAGCTGCATATCTTTGGTTAACTTTAATATGTTCCCTTATATATGTTTCCTGAGCTGCTTTTATGGGCTCTAATTTGATCCAGCAACTTTTGAAGTATAGGCATCAGTGATTTCATGGTGTATTAATAAGTTATGCTGAGTTCTTCTCCTAAACCAAAACCAAACTCACTGGCATTGAGTTGGACCCAACTCATAGCAACCCTCCTTGGGTTTATGAGGTAGTATCACTAAGGAAGTAGATTGCCCAGCCTGCCTTCTGAGGAGTAGCTGATGGGTTTGAACCACCAGCCTTCTGATTAGCAGTCACATGCTTTAGGCTCCTGGCTATCTCAGAATTGAGTAACATGGTGTATTATATAGCCCTTTCAAGACTGAATTGTTTTCTGCCTTGAATTTTTTTGTTGAAACTGTTTTCAGTAATGAAAGATATTTTGGATGGAACTTTTTAAATTTTTTCTGAGGTGATAATGGATTTTGATACAATTAGTGGTACAAGAGGGTCTCAGGTGTTACGGTTGGAGGGATGAGGCCAGTTTCTTCAGAGTCACACAGTTACACAGACCCCCAAGAGATGGCAGCTCTCACCAATAGTGGGATAACAGGTTCCCAGTAGGAATTCTGGTAGCATAGTGCCTAAAGCCCTTGACTGCTAACCAGAAGAAGGCTGACAGCTCAAACCCACCACCAGCCAGTCCTCGGAAGGAAGATGGGGCAATCTACTTCCGTAGTGATACTTGCCTCGGAAACCCAAGGAGGGGTCGCTATGAGTTGGGTCTGACTTGATGGCACATAGTAACAACACAGTAAACACAAGCAGAAAATGTAGGTGATAAACTATATGTACCACTGGTCATGAAAGGTGTAACTCTTAGGTCCTTGGTTTTTCATCTGTAAACTGACAAAATTTGAGTTGGTAGCCAAGATCATGTTAATTCAATGTAAACTTGATCCTAAGAGCTTATAAGATAGGATTTGTCAAACAGTAAAGAACAGCATCAAAGGAAGTTATTTGAGCTCTGAAGCTAACTAAATCACTTGCTATCTTTGGAAAAGAAGCAGTGCTCCTAAAATAGCAAACAACTTGTTTTGGTCACTATTGAAAATTGAAATTAGACTAAAATAATGAGTTTTGAGGCCTATGATATGTTTCTCTGAAAAGATGAAAGGATAATATGAAAGAGTTATAAGCTGAGAATTACATTTGGAAATGACTAATTTAGCATTAAGTATGGAAAGCACTATGTTTCATGTAGAGTTGCATCACTGGTGAAGCCTTCTGTATATGTACAGATAGGTTTGAAAGTTGGCATTTAGAAATTGTAGCAACTGGACATTAAATTTTTTTTTTTTTTTTTTTTTCTGTCTTTTTTAAGTGTTCATGAGATAGAGGAAACAGTTCTTCTATATTCCAAAATTTGAAGCTTGGGTGTTCATAGGCATCCTCAGTGATTACTATTACTTGTATTATGAGTTCTATATTGTGGGGAATTAAAAAAGTTTGTTTTAAGAGAGGATAGGCCAGAGATTTAAATAACATAACAGAGTACAGTTTTGAAATAACAGTAGTATTAAAAGTCCAAAACCCAAATTCACTGCCCTCAAGTCAGTTCTGACTCAGCGACCCCGCATTGGGTTTCTGAGGCGTTATCTCAGTCTTCCTTCTGAGGAGTGGCTGGTGGGTAGTTTATTTATTTATTTTTTTAAATTTAGGATTTGGGTGAAGATTTACAGAGTAAATTCACTTTTCATACAGCAGTTCACATATACTTT
>NW_006921603.1:20631831-20666467 GCF_000298275.1 Orycteropus afer afer | reverse complement strand
TGCATATATCTGTTCTTGTTATGGCTCTCACTTCTTTAGGGTATATACCTAGTAATGGGATGGCTGGGTCAAATGGTATTTGTATTTCTAACTTTTGAAGGCATCGCCATACTGCTTTCCACAATGGTTGTACCATTTTACAGTCCCACCAGCAGTGTATGGTGGGTAGTTTTAAGAAATATACTTAGGTGGTAAGACCAATTTGAGACTATATTACTACTTGATGATCATTAAGGATTTATAAATATAAAATTGTATATTCCTTTGTTATCCGTACTTTAATTCATTAATCAGTGAATTATTGGTCTTTGGCAAGCTGCATGTCAGCAGTTGGGTTATGAAGAAAACTGATCCCTCCTATCTGTGTGTGCATTTTGTCTGAGAGTCTGTTGGCCACTCAAGATTTACAATCATAAGTTTGAAATATTTTTTTTTATGTAAATTATATCAGCCCTCTGTCAGGTGTAACATTAAAAATGTTTTCACAGGGAGAATGAAGTCGAAGAGGTAAAGGAAGAGGGTCCAAAAGAGATGACATTGGATGAGTGGAAGGCTATTCAAAATAAGGACCGGGCAAAAGTAGAGTTTAATATCCGAAAACCAAATGAAGGTGCTGATGGGCAATGGAAGAAGGGATTTGTTCTTCATAAGTCAAAGAGTGAAGAGGTAAGATTAAGTTTTTGGTGATTGAAAATATTCAGATATGACTTAGATAATACTTGAATTTTTTATTTCAGAATTTCAGATGGTTGTATTCTGTTGTAAAAGAAAAAGATCATAGGATCATCTGGAGCCGATCACTTGATTGAAAAGGAAGATAAATTGCATAACTGTTATTCTAGTCCTTCAGTCTTTATGTATATTTAATGTGGTAATGTCTCTTTTTCCCAAAAAGCTGTTAGTCAGTGGTATGTCATACAGTTTACTAGTGCTTTTGAAATATAATAAATGTGGTTATATTTAAAATATATATATATATATTTCATCACTAGGAGTTAGGTGAGTGTAGTAAAACCTGTCAGAAGGAAAACTCAAAATGTTTTCTGCTAAAACAAGCCATAGAAAAGTGGTAAGACTGTACCCTGTCAGAGGCAAAAAAAAAAAACCCCTGAGATCTGGAAAAACAAGACTGTCCCATCAGGTTCCAGTTCTCACAGGTTTCACTGTGTTATCTTGACATTTTCATAAGGTTTAACCAAATGCATAAGTGACTTCATTGAGTATTAGCTTTTGAAACTGTTGGTTTGTTCCATATATAATGGTAAGAATCCATAAATTAAGCCTGGCCTTTATAAGGCCTCATTCCTCAGTAAAGGAGACTTCTTAACTGAGGAATGAGGCCTTTTAAAGACCAGAGAATGAATTTATGGGTTTCCTTTACTTAGGAAGCATGGAAATTAATGAAAATACTTGAAAAAGTCATGTTGTTGGCATTTGATTGGTAGTTCCTCCTTAAGCCTTGGAGAATAATTTTAGAGGAATGTCTTAGTGCTGCATCCTATGTCAGAATAAATTTTTAGTAAAACTCTTCGCCAAACCTAATTTATTTCTTCTACTAAATTCTGTTTTCTTTAAATTTCTGACATTGGTGATTTATTCGTCTCCTGAATCGGGCTGTGCCAGAAATCTAGAGTTCAAATTCTATTTGGAAATAATACTGTCATCATCTACATAATCTCTAGGAGTCCCTCTACTGTTAAGCAACTTTAAGTATTTTTAAATTACTCAAATTACTTGTTCTAGTGTAGTAAATCATAATTACAAGTTTACTTCCTGGTTGAAAAATCTCCATGTCATTTTCCTACTCCTTTGACATAAACTAGTTTAGTTTCAAATACAAATTTTTATCTAAAAGCACAAAAAATAAATGAGCCAAACACCTCGGATTTGGTTCCTTGGTTTGGACGTTTAGGGTGATGTTTCATGGGGCATCCCAGTTAACTGGCCTTAATGTGCTTAGTCCTTCTGTTCTGCCTCCTAGTTCGTTGCTTAGTTCCTGGGGTCTTAAAGCTTGCAAGGTGCTGTCCAAGGTACAATTGATCTCTTCATCTGGAGCAACAGAGGAAGGAGAGTCAGGAATAGGAGGGAGGAAGATAAGGAATGTGCTAATTTTCTTCATGAATAACTGCCTCCTTTGCTGTCGGACCAGAAGAATTAGATATGCCTGGCTACCATTTCTGAACATTTTGATCAAAGATTCCATGGAAGAATCCTGATCAAAAGGATGGAAATGCTGAACAGAATTCTAAATTCTCACAGACTCTAGACTTTCTGGAGCCTTAGGGGCTGGATGAACCCCTGAAACTCTTGCCCTGAGATAATCTTCAAACCTTAAGCAAAAATTATCCCCCAAAATCATCTGGAAATAGAATGATAGTTTAGCCTAACTCGTTAAAAAAGAAATCTGTCTTGAGCATTATGCTCTTATAAAAACTGTATTTGGGATCAAAACGATAGCAACTAGATTGGGTTGGAACCTTGAGGAGTGAGTTAATGTGGGAGGAACTCAAAAAAGAATGGTTATACAACTCTGGGGATGTATTCAGTGTCACTGAATTGTACATGCAGAAACCGTTCGATTGGTGTATGTTTTGTTGTGTATTTTCAACAACAAAATAGATTTTAGTGGGGGAAATAAATGAGGTCAACATCTTAAGAGTCAGGGACATTTTGCTTTATTAGAAGATTTCATTTTTTAATTTTCTTTGTCATTCTTGCTGATAAGTTTGTAACATATCAGGGTAAGATAAATTCCTCATTCTAGAACCATGAAAGTTCATTTTTGGGGTGATTGATCAGTTGAAATCGTGATTAAATTGCTTGGGTTAATAATAATAAAAAAGTTTCCTCTACAGCTCATTTAAGACAATTAACTTTTTGGGTCTTGAGTGTGGACTCTTCTTCCCAGAACAAATTGCATGCTGAACCCACTGCCATCGAGTTGAGTCTGACTCAGTGACCCTATAGGACAGAGTAGAATGCCCTCTGTAGGGTTTCCAAGGCTGTAAATCTTTATGGAAGTAGACTGCCTCATCTTTTTCCCACGGAGTTGCTGGTTTTGAACCACCAATCTTGGTTAACAGCACAAAGAGCCACCAGAGCTCCTTAAACTACATACACACATAAAAATTCTGGGTTGTAATTTTAGGTGATTTGTTAATAATGTCCTGAAACCTCACATCAGGTTAGGTATTCCAGTTTTAAATTTTAATACCTAGCTTTTCAGAAATACCTGTTATACAAAACAATGTTTATAAGTAGAAATTTTGGAACATTAAAAAATGTGAAAATGGTTATGAATAATGTTGAATAAAGGACATTTGCATTATCAAGCCACTTGTAAATTTGAACCCTTACAGGGGTTTTTTTTTGGGGGGCGGGCTTTGTGATGTGGATACTTGTTTGAATTTAGCCCTGCTGGCGTTTTGCCTTGTCACTTGACTATTTTTTATAATTTTGTTATTTATAGTTGAAGCACTCTTTATATATCTTCATTCTCATAATGAATATAGGTTAGTTAGGGAAAAGGAGCTCTGGTGGCGGAGTGCCTAAGGCATTTGAGTGCTAACCAGAAGGTTGGCGATTCAAATCTACCAGCCACTCTGCGGAATGAAGGTTGGGCAATCTATTTCTGTAGTGATACTGCATCAGAAACCCAAAGGGGGTTGCTGTGAGATGGAATCATCTTGATGGCCGTGAGTTTGGTTGGTTTGGTGAGGGAAAGAAGTAACTTCAGAGATGGAGAACTGAGTTACCAAGTTACCAACAGTAGAGAGCAGAGCTTTGTCTTCTGATTATCATTCACTGCAGTAAGGGAAAATAAAAACTATTTTAGGGAGGTGCAGTGCTGGTGTTGTTTATCCTTGTAGTTGCCTGAATGGTTAGAAATGTGTTCTGAACACCCCCCAAAAAAATCCCAAAACTTGTTGCTGTCATGTTGATTCTGGCTTACGGTGACCCCATGTTTTACAGAGTAGAATTGCTCCACAGGATTTTCTTGGCTATAATCTTGACAGAAGCAGATCACTAGGTTGATTACATGCACCACTGGGTGGATTCTGACTGCCGACCTTTAGGTTAGTAGTCAAACACTAATTGTGCCACCTAGGGACTCCTCTAAACACCCAAATTTCTTAATTTTGGTAATAAAAACTGTCCAGCTATTTCAGTAACATGCCAATTTATGCGTTTTTGCTTCTGTGCTCTAGAAAGTTATAAAAATGTAGTTGGTGAATTGCTATCATTGATTTGAAATGGCAAACATTCTAAAATTGGGCGATACTAATATTTTGAAAAGAACCTTAATTCTTACATTGGTTTGGCATGGCATGAAGGAATGGTATTAATTGGCTATAATGGAATTGTTACTAGTTGGTATTGAGTCAGTTCTGACTCATGGAGAGCCATGTGTAGAGAAGAACTGTTTCTTAGGGTTTTTAAGGCTGTGACCTTTTTTGTAAGCAGATTAGCAGGCCTGTTTTCCACAGTGCCTCTAGTGGATTTGCATTGCCAACCTTTAAACTAGTAGTAGCAGAAGCACTTATGCATTTGCACCACTTAGGGACTCCTGTTACTACCCTTTCAGCTGTTGATGTATTCTCATAAAGTATAGATTGGATTGGTATTCATTATCCAGTGGTCTTCACTTGCATTTTTAGGCTCATGCTGAAGATTCGGTTATGGACCATCATTTCCGGAAGCCGGCAAATGATATAACGTCTCAGCTGGAGATTAATTTTGGAGACCTTGGCCGCCCAGGACGTGGTGGCAGGGGAGGAAGAGGTGGACGTGGGCGTGGTGGACGTCCCAATCGTGGCAGCAGAACTGACAAGGTAATTTTAAGGCTTCTTTTCCCCCTTTTTCAGTAATTCAGGAACCTCTTTTGGTAAAGCACTGACTGTGGGTGCGTTTGAGGGATAGAAAAAGAACTAGAATAAGAAAATAATAACCATGATAAGATAAGTTTTAGGTCATTTTTATTTAAAGTACTTAAATACAATTTGTTTTTGAATAGTTGAGAGCTGTTGTTTTGAACTTGTTTTGCTTAGAGCTTGTTTTCAAAGGAATTAAATTTTTACCTTTTGTTGGGTGCTTACTAGATACTGTGCTAGGTGTTTTATGTAATTAAGCCATTAAATTACATATATATGATGACATCCCCATATTATAGATGAGGAGGCTCAGGTATAGGGAACCCTTTATCATTGTAAGAAGTTTACCTGAAATAAAACCTGCTCCTTTTTGATAATTTTGACAGTTCCTCACTACTTTTTATGTCTCAGTTTAATATTTTTGTGTCCATTTTACTCTTGTGACGCTCACTAGATGGCTGTCACTTTTTTGTTAATGTTTCTTACTAGACTGCCCTGTGAGGACTGGTGTTCATTACTCTTCTGCTTTCTTCAGAGTCTTCAATCCCATGCGTAGTGTGGCACAAAACAAGTGCTTAATTAAAATACTTTTATAGATGCCCTTGTTATTAGATTTGAACTCAGATCTGTCCGTATTTTTAATAATTATAAACTATTAAACTAAAGTATTAAAGGTAACCTTTGTGTTATTTCACTGTGTCTTATGGTCTGCTGGGAAGCAACCGTAATAACCTCCTGAATTCTCAATCTCTGATATAAAAATTCCAGGATATAACCATGTAATTGAATGTCATTGTTTCATTTTAGAATGGTAATTTAGTATTAACTGATTTTATGGTTATCAGTGGCAATGTGTGGTTGATGCTTTGTTTCTGTTTCTTCCTCTGACAGTTTAAAGGCCAGTGAAGTTTTGTTATTTGTGTTTTGGGCTGTATTTAGCAGTTGGCCCTCTTGCTATGATGAATAATATTGCTACATAAATAATCGCTGATTTCTTAGCGTGCTTTCAAATCAATACTCTTCTTTAGGAAGTTGGAAAAGTGTAATAATCCTGAGCAAAAAATAAGAATTCACATTTATGCTCCATGTGAGGGTATCGTGTTTTATTAAAAAAAAAACAAAACAAACATCATGGTGATCGCTAGGGGAATTTTCATAGGTTTGCAAATTAAGGACAGAGTATTTGCACATGTTTATAGTCCTATGCTGATCCATAATTTTGCCTTTTAAGTAAAAGCTTTAATACATTTTAGTCAGTGCTTTAACATGAAGAGTTTTTAGAGTTCTGTGTCTGATTATAGACACTGGTAATCGTTTTTAAGATTTGAGAATTGTAGTTAATTTTGATTTGTTTCTTTTTCAGTCAAGTGCTTCTGCTCCTGATGTAGATGACCCAGAGGCATTCCCAGCTCTGGCTTAACTGGATATGCCATAAGACAACCCTGGTTCCTTTGTGGACCCTCCTCTCTGAGGCTTTGCATGCTTAAGGATCCCAAACGACTTAAGAAATTAAAAAAAAAAAAAAAAAAGACTGTCATTCATACCATTCACACCTAAAGACTGAATTTTATCTGTTTTGAAATGAACTTCTCTCGCTACACAGAAGTAACAAATATGGTAGTCAGTTTTGTATTTAGAAATGTATTGGTAGCAGGGATGTTTTCATAATTTTCAGAGATTATGCATTCTTCATGAATACTTTTGTATTGCTGCTTGCAAATATGCATTTCCAAACTTGAAATATAGGTGTGAACAGTGTGTACCAGTTTAAAGCTTTCACTTCATTTGTGTTTTTTAATTAAGGATTTAGATGTTCCCCGATTTCAAAGTGGTTTTAAATATTGGACATAATATCAGTTTTAATACCTGCTTTGCATTTTCACACATGGTCAGCTGGGACATGTAAACTTGATTTGTCAAATTTTATGCTGTGTGGAATACTAACTACTTTATGTATTTTAACTTAGTTTTAATATTTTCATTTTTGGGAAAAATCTTTTTTCAATTCTCATGATAGCTGTTATATATGCTAAATCTTTATATACAAAAATATCAGTACTTGAACAAAATTCAAAGCACATTGGTTTATTAACCCTTGCTCCTGCAGTGATGCATGGTTCATTAGGTTCAGATAATATTTGATTCACAATTTCAACTGTATGGTTTATCCATTTTAAAAAACAAATTAGATACATTTATTGGTGAAAGTTGTTTAAGCTTATTGTTGATAGACACATCCTGTTGAGTAAAGTAGTTACATGGATTTTTTCCCCTTCCATTACTGTGGGTGGAATAGGTTGATTTGGCTAATACATAATATTTAAACTATTCCTGTAAAGTAAGTGTCTGGCCCTTCAGTATGATTTGTATATTAGAAAGGTCCCAAAATCAAAATTGTACTCCTATAAACAATCCTTTAGCCCTTCCTTGTTCTAAAGAAACCAAAGGACACTGGTTAGTATGGTGAGAGGGGGTATATTTTAATTTTTGGAATTGGGAAAGCAGACAGCTTTATTTTATAAGGTTGGAACAGCAGCACTATCCATGAAATATAAACCAAAAAATCTTAACTGTTTCTGAATTTTCTATATTGCTATTAATTTTGGTCTTCAGTTGATAAGTGAATGTTTGTTTCACAAAAGACAGTTATCTTTCCTCTTCCACCATTAGAAAATTAGGTTAATAATCCATTGTTTGGGAGCATCACCACTTACTAAAACATACTTGGAGAGACTGATCAATAAACAGATTTTCTAGGATTTTTATTATTATTTTGCCACATTTATTGATGAGCATGGAAGGAATTTTATTTTGTTGCAAAGGGCTTTAGTCACTCAGTAAGTTGTAATAGTTTTGTACCTATGTGTCTAATGCCTGGTTTTAAAAATAGGGAAGATCTTCAGTCTTAAAATGTCTATTTAACTGATTGGTTCTCCCATATGCCTCTAACAAATTGTACAGAATAAGAATTATTTATTTGGATTAGATTTATTTACCTCATCACTTACTGTCTAAGAACTAGGGAAGAGATAATTATTCTTTAATGGTGGATAAAAGTTGTGCTGGTGTTTTGGATCTTATGATGCTGAGCATGTTCTGCACTGGTGCTAATGTCTGATATAATTTTATATTTACAAACAAACCTGCTACCCAGAGGCAAGTATTATTTAGTCCGTATGGACTGTTGACCCCTCTTGAGAAGGCAACATATGCACTCCTGAATCAGTGTTTAGATTTGAGTATCTAGCTCATTTCTGAACGTGTGACATTAGCTTGTAAATCTCTTGATTTTTAGAAATGTTAAAACACCTGGTATTAAGTGAAAACACTGCAAATCTTGCTCACTGTCAGCCATTTGGCAGTCATGAGAGGACACAGCAATATCTGGTATGTTGCAAGCTTTCAAGATAGCCAGATTTTAAAAAGTTGGTCCATTAGTTGTATCTGATGGATGTAAATTTGCCTCCTAGTTCACTTTGTCAAGAGCTAAAACTGTGAACCTAACTTTCTCGTATTGGTGGGTTAATAAAATAAAGATTTATTTTCATGCTCACTTTCTAAAAGTTATAAAAACAATGAAATAGGAGCCCATTTATTGTCATGTGTTTCCTGGTTTCTGATCTGTGTGTGCACCCTGAAGATGATACTCATCTTTAATTCCATCCCCTTCATGGTACAATGAGATTTTGTTTAAGTGGGGTTTTTATTGGTTAAACCAGGCTGTTGGATCACATTTGGGAAGGATAGCTATCTTAATGAATGTTATAATTAGAAATGTTAAATTCTACCATCAAATGAATTCAAGGACTGACACATGATAATATGTGTCTTAGGAAGCCACGTTTTGAGCATGAAAGTTTATACAGAATGTCACTTTTAATTGACAAACTGTATGTATTAATGAGAAAATCCCTTAATGGACAAAATCTTAAAATATAAATGGTGGCTCTGGTGGAATGTTTTAGTGAACTAACTTCTCGACACTTAAGTAGAACTAATACCAGAGCTGAAATTTTTCAGCTTGCCTTGAAATAATTTGAGTATGTTTCCTTTATTAGGTATATACTATTTTTAGACTTAGTGATTTTAAAATGTATCATCAGGTACTAAACATGTAGCTGTTTTTTCAGTTTTATTTTGAAAATGGGAATAAGACACATGATCTCCAGGATTGTAAATATCCTTGGGGCTTAACTTTTCTTAGGGGTTTGGAAGGAGGATATTAATATTCCATTTTGATGGCTTTATTTTTCTAATTGCTAGAAGTGGTTGCACCAAAAGAAAAATGTCTGTCAGTGCTTTTAGGGAGTTGTATGCAAAGTAGATTGGATTTATAAAATACATCTTTTAAAAGAGCACTAGCTATATGTGAGAGGAAGCAACAGGTGTTAAAAAGTGAAAAAAAACCAATGTAAAGAGAATTAGGAAACTTCAATGACTCAGCTGGTGTTAGTTTAATTAAAGGTAAGAATGTGCCAGGTTATTGATGAGGTAACTGATAAAGTAATTCTAGCACTTTCAGGTGCATGCAGCACTTTCCTTAAGCTTAGAAACCAGTTTGCAACCCATATGTTTATAATTTTGAAACTAACATGTAAATAATGAATCTGAACACTTAAGAAACCAGAAACCTGCTCTGCCAAGTTAACAGCAGAAAATTTGATTATTAGTATGCTCTGTGGGGTTTATCTAGTACAGTTAAATCTAATCAGTGCTTCTGGACCCTAGTAATTAAAATAATTTATCAATATTGTAAAATAAATTTGATTTCATCATTGGGATGAATAAGTGGCACTTCTCAGAAATCAGTTACTTTTTGCTTAGCCTTGGTTGCCTTGTTCTGAATTTAAGAATCTTATTTTTTAGTTGGATGAAGTGATTATTTGAGAAGTCAATGGAATAAATTGGTTTCAAGCTAAGGAATTCAATAGAGCAAAGATTATAGGGAAAACAAGATTGCAACCCAGAGGGTGAGAAACTCTATAGTGTCAGATTAGATTATAAAGTGAATTTGTTAAAGCCGTAGATTTTGCCCACATGTGAAAGTGTTAACATTGGAAATGAGTGTCATTTCAATAAAGTGCTATGCCTAAGTCTATGCACTACAGCCTGTGCCCTGAGGGAATAATAGTTTTTGTATTTTGAAATGGTTGAAAGCAAAAATTAATATGCTGCAGAGATTGTTCTGAACTTTACAGAGAAAGTTTGCTGACCCTGAACTAAGCTTTCACTTGGTATGCAAGGGTTCTTTTAAAATAAAAGTTGAGTTTTAGGTACAAACTAATTCCTGTACTATGGAAAATTGTGAAATGTGAAGTAATTTTAATTGGAATAAGGGTAAGGTAATCTAGGAGCTTCTTAGTTAAGATGATCTTGTTAGTTTCAAAACTAGCTGGTGGCTTAAGTACATTCTTCTGAAAGCTATTAAGGAAATTATAAAAGTTAAGCATGATGACATTTTAATATTACACATACATTGGCACTTTTCAAAGCACTTGGTACTAACTTTTACCTGTTATGCTAATCCCTGACCCCCTCCCCCATTTCTGAACATTTTGTTACAAGTAAGAAAACGTTTTAAACTATAGTAAAGATTTCAGCCAAGGAAACCCTATGGGACAGTTCCTTACAACACATTGGGTTGCCCTGATTTGGCAGGCAACAGTAAGTTGAGCTGCTACAGAGCTTAATGGCTTCTTGAGGGTGTACTTAGATTTGTCAGGAAAGTGCCCATTTGGGCTGAATTTAGCTTTGTGTTAAGTGCCGTCGAGTTGGACCGACTCATAGTGACCCCTCGGGTTTCTGAGGGAGTATCACTACAGAAGTAGATTGCCCAACCTTCCTTTCGAGGTGGGTGTGAACCGCCAGCCTTCTGGTTAGCAGTCTAGTGCCTTAGGCACTACGCCACCAGAGCTCCTTGATGTAGATTATAGATTACTTCTATAAAATAGCTGGGAGGCAGTTTTTAACCACTAAATAGGGAAGTAAAGATGAGAAATGGCTTACTAGAAAATCATTTATCAAATTAAGTTTTTGCTTGCAACATTATGGTTTGCAACATAGTGTTTTAAGTGATGTTTTTCTTGGCAGTTCTAGTGGCACAGTGGTTAAAAGCCTTCAGCTGCTAACCAGAAGTTTGGTAGTTCAAACCTTTCAGCTACTTATTGGGAGACAGATTGAGTAGTCTGATTCCGTGAAGATTTACAGCCTTGAAAAGATTATGGGTCAGTTCTCTGCCCTATAGGGTCACTGTGAGTTGAGAATGATGCCATGGGGTTTGGGTGTCCCTGTTGCTGCCCATTTAGAAGGTTGTGGCAATCCTAGTCAGTGCATTTACACTTGTAATCCTTGTGCATGGAAGAAGACAGGTACCTGTTGGTAAATTTTTATCTTGCAACTAATTGATTACAGGTTTTTTGAGTCAATTGGTATGAAATGATCTTGTGGTTTTCTTCCTAAAATAGCTTCATTAAGGTAAAAACCAAGCTCACTGCCGTCGAGTCATATCTGATTCATAGCAGCCCCTCTTGGGTTTCCGAGGTGGTATCACTACGGAAGTAGATTGCCCAACCTTCCTTTCGAGGAGTGGCTAGTGGGTTTGAACAGCCAGCCTTCTGGTTAGCAATCATATGCCTTAGGCACTACACCAATTGAAATGCTACAGGCTAATCAAAGTTTTGATAGTTGGTAAGTCAAGTAGGGAAAATGGGAAATTGCTCATCCCCCAACTATTC
Organism: Orycteropus afer afer; assembly: GCF_000298275.1. Lineage (NCBI taxonomy): Eukaryota > Metazoa > Chordata > Mammalia > Tubulidentata > Orycteropodidae > Orycteropus > Orycteropus afer. The sequence goes on along the minus strand of NW_006921603.1, from coordinate 20,654,862 downwards.
GTTATATCTCAGTTGATGTGATAGTTGGAATCCGCTCCACACAACAGGATTTAAAATCTCTGATAGGAGGAACTGGCGTTTGTTTTCATGTTCCTGGAATGATTCTATAAAATGATCCAGTTTAATTTGGTTCTTAACGTTTGCCCAGAATTTTGTCATGTAAAATGTAACTAAAATTTTGTTAGTTTTTGACTTGAATCAAATTTTGAGAGCTTTGCATATTAAATTCCTGGCAACCACTTTGATGGTGCTTAAATAAGCTTATGTTTAGATATTTTACCACAGTGCTCAGACTGCAAGAAATTGATGACTAAACACATCAAAGATGGGTGGTTTTTTTTGTCTCCTTCCCCATTTCTTGGCTGAGTAGCTTCAGGCCGACATGATTGGTGAATTGAACTAAACAATGAGATACCTTTCTGTTTAGTGATATGGGATTGGTTTATTTGTCCATTTTCCCTGAAAATTGTAATTTTCTGGTAACTTTAAGATGAAGAAAGAGCTTTTCCTTAAAAACTACAGGTAGTTTGGATTCAACTTGATTCATGTTCCAAGTTTTGTAATACACTCTTTGTATATTCACCAAGGGTTCATTTAAGTGCTAAAGTCTAAATTAGAAGCTTTTGAAGAATGCATGGGGAGACTGGATTGAATAAAATGATTTTGAAGGTAGAGATTATGTTGGGGGGATTAGCAGGTATATATGTGTGCCTCTGACCACTGTATTTTGTTTATGATGACAATATGTCCTGAAGATTGAGTGGTGCTTACTCATTCTGTAACAGTATCCGGTAGATTTAAGTGTTTTTATTAACAGTTGGATAACCTGCTACATCTTGAGCCAAGTGCTAAAGCTGGAAGTCGTTTTGAAGTAGTAGAGAAGTGCTTTGGATGCTGTGTAATGCAAAGTGAAAATACTTAACAAGTCATCTAAGAAAGAAGTTCTCTTCAAGGGAAAATGAGCAAAGAATAGAGAAAATTGCCAATAAACTTGCTTGAAGAACTTAAATAAACCAGCACCTCAGTTACAGGAGAGCATGGATGTTCTCTTTTCCATGATCATCTATCTCTTGCTACTTAGCGTTAATAAACTCTAAAGACTGCAGATTTCTGAGGAAAAAATGATTTGAAGATTACATCTGTAGCTGGAGAAGAACTTTTATTGACTTAATTATCCTTGCAATAACCACTACCTTTTTTTAATCTGTTGCAAGCAGGTCAAGAGTGGGTGTTAACTTAAAAAGGTGTTTTCTGCACCTGCAACAAAAACCACCCTGCCATAAGATCAGAGGGTAAAAGGCAATAGTGTTTGTATAGGAATAGAAAAGAATCTAGTCAAGTGGGGTTTTAGTACAAGTTCCAGAGATGGTGGAGGACCTTAGGAAACAAGTATTTTTTACAGTGCTGTGAAAAGGCAAATGATCTTTTACTTCTTTTGTGATGGAATAAAGTATGATTTGTTTCTATATGGAATCTTGGGATGTCCTATTTTTGGTTGGGAAATTTTTTTTATTCTGAAGGGGATGTGTCTTGGATTGGCCCATACAAGAGTTGTACCTTCAGGTTAGGTTACACAGACCACATTGTCAGCAAATTAGCAGGGATACCTAACTGCCATTTTAGCAAGAGGTTGGAGATTTTAATAAAGGAACAGGTGTTTTGTTTCAGGTTGTCTAATTTTAGTTTTTTGAACTAGTGAAAATGCCGTATTCATGGGTCTATTCTCCTTTCTGGTGAAAATTCAGGGCCTTTAAGATTAGCTTATTCTCTGAGAAAGTCTAGAAATAGATTTCATAGAGTTTCTTTGGGTCCTATTATGTACGTGTACAAATATGAAGTTGACAAAGGAAAGTGTTTTCAACCTAACCTACATTGTCCGGGGAAAAGCAGGGTCTCTTAATGGAAGACTCCTTTAAAATTGTGGAACTTGAAAGTAGGTTGACTTAAACCAAAAGAAACCAAACCCACTGCTATTGAGTTGATTCCTACTTACAGTGAACCTCACTGGGTTTCTGAGGTGGTAAATCTTTACAGAAGTAGATCACCTAGTCTTCCATGGAGTGGCTGCGGGGTTTGAACCACCAACCTTCTGGTTAGCAGTCAGATGCCTTAGTCACTGTGCTGCCAGAGTTCCTTGGGTTGACTTAAAGGGACCCCATAATAGGTTTTTGTGCTTCTTACAGATGTAATTGAAAGCAGGACCAGTTTTAGAATAATTTTATGCCTTGTAGATGGAAAAAAAGTAACCACTTGCAAAGTACGGAGCCATTTACCATAAGATGAATGAAACATTTATGTTTCAAGAAGGTATATAGCAAGATTGAGTCAAATGCAGCCCTATTCCTGTGTGCTGGGTAACTTGGGTGGAGTTAAGCTATTTTACTTCAAAGAAAGGAGCACATTGCTCTGATTACTTTTCTATAAAAAGACCTAATGCTTTATTTATAACTTCATTTATCAATTTCCTTAAGAGAATGTGCTTTGTTGGGAGAGACATTTTTCTTCTGTGGTCTACGTGTGTCTTATATTACCGGATTTCGGAAAGCTGGGGAGATAGATTAACAAGTTCAGGAGTGCCAAATTTGTTCTGGTGGTATTTTAACAATTTTCTGGTTTTTAGGTGGTTATCTCAAGAACTAACTATGAACTAGAACTTTATAAGTACAGGGAGTGTGGTTACCTAGTATCAGTAATTTGAAAGATCTTATAAGTAAGTACAGGAGAACCATAATTGATGAGAGTTTTTCTGGGATGTTGTCCTTTGCAGAGAAAGGAATTATAGAATAATTGAAAGAATGAGGTCTGAAACCAGACTCGTATTATGTGCTAGTTATGTGAGTCTTGGCTAGTTACTTAACCTTCTATCTCAGTTTCTTCGTCTGTATAATGGAGATAACACCTACTTGAAGTAGTTAATAAGTGACTATTTATTAACTGGTGGTTGTGACAACTTGAGTTAAAGGACTTGAAAACTGCATGTCCTTAGTACTATGTTAGATACTCCATTGGGTTATTGACAATTCCTATTAGAATGAGAATGCGACAAAAATTTGCTTGTTGCATAAACTCTGGATTTCAAAAATCCACTGTTTCACATCACCAGCCCCCAGCCTTAACCTGTTGGTGTCATCTGTTTTGCCTTTCTGCGGTCTGGCAGATGCCAGGCACTGGCATATGAAGGTGTGGGGTGCAAGAGACATGGGCCACCAAGAGTTGTCTTCAGAGTAGTCAGTAGTGTCTGTCTCTAGACCCATTCCCTCAGGGCTTTGAAAAGAAATTGGTACTATTGACTTTGTTGTTCAGTTAATAAAAGTAATGTGTATTTGTGATGCAAAACATATACAACTATGGCCTAGAGATAATCAGTTACAGTATGATAGATATTCTTTAAGATGTGTGTATGTGTCTGCATTGATAATTTATAAAAGTGATACTATTCAGCCTTTTGTAACTGAACATTTTTCATGTGAAGCAGTTTTCTACATTTTTAAAATATGTGCATAGTGTGCGTTTCATCAATTCTAAGATTCATCCCAATTTCAGACATAGTAAAATCTGGAGGAAAGAATCGTGTCATACAATGGATAGCATATTATTACAACTTAATTAGCATTTTTTTCTATTCAGATGATAAAACTGGAGTGTCTTAAAAGCAGTACAGTCTTTGTTTCCATGAAATTCAGTATTTCATTGTACAGATAGATCGTGATGGAAACAAGTCCCTAATGAAATGTATTTATGGGTTTTCCCCTATTATAGGCAGGGCTCTGATGAATAACCACATTCAACTTAGAATGTTTATACGGCTCCTTAAGCTGTATAGCTAGAAGTAGAATTGCTTACTTATATTTTGTTGGATATTGCCCAATTTCCCTCCAGAAAGGGGCCAGCTAATATTCTTGTTGCAAACACCAGTTCTCTTTATTAATATTGGCTGATTTTTTTTTAAATCTTTGCTAATCTGGTAAGTGAAAAATGGTATTTTATTTAATTTTTATTTCATTGATTACAGGTGTTTTTTTTTTTTTTCATACTTATTGGCCATTTATATGTATTTTGTTGCCTGTTCACAGTACATTTTTAAGTGTTGGCTTTTTATCATATTGATCTGTTAAGAGTTCCTAATAAGGAAACTACTTTTGGCATATGTTACAAGATTTTAATCTCAGTGTGTATGAGTTTTGTAAGGTTTTTGTTTTAAGCTATTGGAAATTTATTCTGGTATATAGAGCACTATGGCAGCTCTGGTGGTATAGTGCCTAAGACATTTGAGTGCTAACCAGAAGGCTGACAGTTCAAACCCACCAGCCACTCCTTGGAAGGAAGGTTGGACAATCTACGTCTGTAGTGATACCACCTCAGATACCACCCCAAGGAGGGGTCACTGTGAGTCAGATTCACCTCGAAGGCAGTGCATTTGTTTTTTGGGTTTTATGGAGCAATGTAAAGATCTGACTTGCTACTATTGGTCAGCCAATTGACTGAATTTGCTTATCTTTTTTTAGGGATCTTTCTGATTTCTTACTGAAATGGTGCTTCAGTCATGAAGGTTCACCTATCAGCCATTCATGTTGTTGTTATGTGCCATCAAGTCGGACCTGACTCATAGCGACCCCTCCTTGGGTTTCCAAGGCGGTATCACTACGGAAGGAGATTGCCCAACCTTCCTTCTGAGGAGTAGCTGGTGGGTTTGAACCACCAGCCTTCTGGTTAGCAGTCAAGTGCCTTAGGCACTGCGCTACCAGAATTCCTATCAGCCATTCATAAGTGTGGGTAATGTGATTTTCTGTGAGTCCTACAGGCTAGGCAAGGAAAACAGAGCTCCTATGGAGGCCTTGAGAATTGATAGTGTGACAAGTGACAACTGCATCAGATGAAAGAAAAAGAACCCAATGGAGAAAAAACAAGAATCTAACACATGGCATTGACAAATAGAATGAGCTAAGCTTGGCATCTTTTTCACTGACCTCAGGGCATTGGTGAGTTGCATCTGTAGGCTATTAAAGGAAGGTGAGAAATTGGGAGAGTGGAGGAAGATAATAGTTTCACTTTTCTAATGTCTGTAAGGAGTCTTTCAGTGCTGCAAATAGTTAATGCCCAGGGGTGCCTTGGAAGAAAGGCTTGCCAATATACTTCTGAAAAATCAGCCATTGAAAACCCTCTGGAGCAGGGTACTACTTTGACACCCATGCAGTTGCCATGAGTCAGAATTGACTGGCAATGTCAATAAGGAAGAGGGCCAAGGAAATAGAATCTCAAGCTTCTAGGAAAGAGGCCCTTTCAAGGAACAATTCATAGTAAGAATCACTAAATAAGAAATGGTAGTGGAAATTCCCATGAATTCAGTAAAAATGAACTCAGGGACACAATTTGTAGTCATTTAGGTCCCAGAGAATTAAGGAATATGCGAGTTTCAGTAGTGCAGAAATTTCTGCATTGGCTTTGGAATGAGGATTTAAAATTGCTCATTTTCTTGTGGAACAAAAGCTTGGCTGTATAAATTATATTGAGTTCCTTCCTTCTAGACTTGGTAAACCTGGCAACCTGATTTGGGGTTTTGACTAGGAGAGAAAGAATTGTGGAAACTACTTGGCAAGGGCAAAGCAAGGTTATCCTGTCATTCATGGAAACAGGACATTCTGTCTGGCAGAGTGAGCAGTCAATGGCATGTTCAAATGTGTCTGTTAAGAAACTCCTCTACATATATCACAGCAGTGCCTTTAATGAAAACAGTATAGAATGGAGGCTTGGAAAACTCAATTGTCCCAAAAAAGAGTAAGGAGGCACAGCTAGACTGACTTTTGAAACAAGGAGTAAGATTAAAGATGTGACAAATGACAAATTACTTTTTTAAAATTTATTTATTTATTTATTTATCGTGATTTGGGTGAAGATTTACAGAGCAAACTCACTTTCCATACAGCAGTCCACATACACTTTGTCTCATGACATTGACCACAATTTACCACAATGCAACGGCTCCCCTCCCACTTCCTCCCGATAATTACCTCTTCCCTGTGTCCATCCCTCCATGCCCTCCTGCCCCCTGAGCTGTCTCCCAGTGCATAAGCAGCCCTTCTTTCTCCCAAGATTGTTCTCTCCAAGGAGTGTCTCTACCTCAGGTAAATGTTCAACTCATATGCCTGTCTTTTGTTTCGCTGGAAGCCACAGGTGTGGGTTCAATTCCAGACCTGACGGGCAGCTAGGGGCCACAGTTTCAGTGGTACCACCAGCCTCTATCAGACCAGGAAACCTGGCCCCCCCCCTTTTTTTATTCTCCAAATGATTTTGAGTTTTGTCCACATTGTTCTCCCTCCCTATCCAGGATCTCCTACATAGATCCCCTTCCAAGTGGTTGACATTGGTAGCCGGGCACCATCTAGTTCTGGTCTCATAGTCATATAAGCTGCAGATTGGATGGTGTACCAGTCGCTAGGACTGATTGTATCTCTCAATTTTTGGTTTGCTTCATTTTTTGCTCTGGATGAGGAGAGACCCATTGTTGCATCTAGATCGCAGCTTGCAAGCTTTTAAGATCCTAGTCGCTACTCACCAAAGTAGGAGGTGGAACAATGTTGACGAATTGCTTTTTATCAATCAACATCATGATAAAAACTAATAATAATAATTGAAGTTGATCAAGATTTCATTTTACTTGGATTGACAATGCCCATGGAAGCAGCAGTCAAGAAATCAGCATATTTCACTGGGCAAGTCTGCTGCAAAAGACTTGTGTTAAGCAAAGATGTCACTTTGGGGACTAAGATGCACTTGACCCATGGTATTTTCAGTCGTCTTATATACATACAAAAGCTGGACAACGAATAAATGAAACTGAAGATACCTTTTTGAATTATGGCATTGGCAAAGAATATTTCAAATACCATGGACTGCTGGAAGAACAAACAAATCTGTCTTGGAAGAAGTACAGCTGGAATGCGCCTTGGAAGGGAAGATGGTGAGACTTCATCTCATGTACTTCAGAAGTTGCAAGGAGGGACTAGTCCCTGGAGAAGGGCATCACACTTGGTAGAGTAGAGGGTCAGCAAAAGAGGGAGCTCCTGCACGAGATGAATTGACAGAGTGGCTGCAACAATGGGCTCAGGAACAGCAATGATTGTGGGGCGGGGGGCGCAGAACTGGGCACTGGTTTGTTCTGTCGTACACAAGTCACTTGGAGACAGAACCAACTTGGCAGCACCTAACAACTATGGACTAAACAAGCTGTGGTGCCATGATAGTTAACTGCTTGGCTGCTGATAGAAAGTTGGCAATTTTAACCCACCTAGCAGCTCCATGGGGAAAGAGACCCAGTAATCTGCTCTCACAGATTATAGAGCCTAGAAAACTCTTATGAGGCAATTCTACTCTGTCACTTGTGGTTGCTATGAGTCAAAATCAAGTTGATGGCACCCAACAACTACTGTGGACCAAGCATGGTGGTGGGGAAACAGATGCCATGGTTCCTGCTTTCAAGTTGTTTACTGTCCAGTAGAGGAAGTAAGTGTTCTGAGAGCACAGAGGAGGGGAATATGCTGCAGCTAAAAGTCACAGAAGCCTTCTCAGAAGAGGTGATGTGCGACTTAAAGATTTTTCTTTTAGGGAGAAAAATGAGGACTGTGATACCTATCACTTGTGGCCTGAAGGGAAGAAAAAAGGGAGTAGGGGTAAAAGAGACTGAGGCTGGGTACTGGGGACAAGGGATGATGCAGAGGCAACTAATGGATATCATGTAATCCAGAGGAAACCAAAGGTAGGGAAAGTAGGTATTTCAAGAAAACCGTAAAGATAACTCCCAGTGCCAGGAGGTAATGTGTTGGCCTGCTTCTAAGGAGGCACCCTTCTCTGCTGCAAACAATTTGAAGAGGGCTACTACATCCTGGGTAGAAACAAGCCACACCTAATGCTGAGATGCAAGGAATCATGGTGTGAAGTGCTTGCACCAAAGTTAAATACAAATGTAAGGAAGGACCTTAAACTTTTTAAAGAAAAGCTTTTTTAAAGAAAGTGTGGGAATACTAACTATGTGGGGTCTGGGATGTCAGGAAGCAAAGATAAGTAGAGTTTTAACATGAGCAAGCTAAGCAGATGTTCATCTCTTCAACTTCTAGCATTCAGAGAAGTCTGGTAAACCTTTCAAAAGGCTGAAAATAGTTATCTGTACAGGACTGGGCTGTGAATCAAGGAGCCATGGTGGTGCAATGGTTAAAGCACTTGGCTGCTAACCAAAAAGTCAATTCCTCCAAGGGAGAAAGATCTGTTTTGGTATAGATTATAACCTTGGAAACCCCATGGGACAGTTTTACTCTGTCCTATAGGGTTACTATGAGTCAGAATTGACTAGACAGTAGTGGGTTTGAGTTTGATGATTTTGAAGCTGCAAATAAGTATGGACATAGACAGTTCGGTGGGTTAGGGAAAAAGTGTACATCGGTAACAATTTTTTTTTAAATGAAAATTCAAAGGTTAGTGGAGAACTGCTGCAGTTCCAGTGTTAGACTTTGTGTGTGGGGTGGGGGTAGGTCCCGAGCATGGAGAAGATTTAAGAAAAAGATCCTTTTTGGATTTTCATCCTATTTTGGAAAGGGTACTGCCTGAATGACATGGAAACTATTAGCAGTTTGGACCAAGGCTTCCCCACCAGCCCGGTGGTGGAGCCCACTGATTTTAAGAGGCCACAAAAGTGTGATAGTGAAGACATAGGAAAAGATGGGAGAGCAGAGGATGACAAGCTAGGGGCCACAGATTTACAGGTGTAAAAGACGGGTTACATTCCCAGTTCATGTCTTGGAAAAGCGAAATATCTTCCAGGCTCAACTTGAGCTGCCTGAGGAGCAGCTTAAAGTCTTCGTGAGGAAGGCTTGCCTTGTAAAGTTCTACAGTGGGTTTACAGTAGACTCCAAGCTGTTCTTGATTCACTGAAAGAGCGTGAAGGCAAAAAAGAAAGAAAGTAAAGAAAAAACCTACAAAGCAAAACTAGGCGAAAATGAGAAAAATGTGCATTCATAGACCTCATCAAATTGGACAGTAATCATCTACAAAAAAAACCAAACTCATTGTCATCAAGTCAAGTCTGACTCATAGCGATCCCTCCCTGGGTTTTCTGTGCAGTATCACTATGGAAGGAGCCCTGGTAGCACAGTGCCTAAGGCACTTGACTGCTAACCAGAAGGCTGGCGGTTCAAACGCACCAGCCACTCCTCGGAAGGAAGGTTAGGCAATCTACTTCATTTCTGAGGTGATACCACCTCAGAAACCCAAGGAGGGGTTGCTATGAGTTGGGTTAAACTTGACAGCAGTGATTTTGGTGTTTGGTTTTATCACTACGGAAGTAGATTGCCCAATCTTTCTTCCAAGGAATGGCTGGTGGGTTTGAACCACCAGCCTTCTGGTTAGCAGTCAAATGAGCTCCCAGTAATCATCTTGGGGGCCTTTTATACTGGTGTTCATGCATGTCTTATGTCCTCATCTGTAAAACTAGGCTAATTTGTTTGGAAGGCTACCTGTAATTTTCAATAGTGTATCCTCTAGAGCTACACCAGCCAATGTGGTAGCCACTGGGTATTTTAATGATAATCAAAATTCTGTTCCTTGGTCTTGCTAGACACATTTCAGTTGGTTTGTAGTCATATACTGCTAGTGTCTGCTGTATTGGACAGTGCAGATAGAGAACATTTCTATCATCTCAGAAAGTCCTACTGAACAGTGCTGATCAGAATAAGGCCTGGTATGTAGTAGGTGTTTTATATTTTTTGATTTCTGAAGTGAAACGTGAGGAAGTGGAGGAAGGCTTGCCTGCCCTCTCGCAGCACCCTGACCTGACAGCAGCACCCAGTGGTATGCAATTTTATCCTTCTTGGAGAAGGGGTTGGGTAGATGAGGTGTGCTGTGCTGATTGAAGGCTCACTGATGTTATAGGCCACAAGCCTCATTTCTCAGAGCACAAGGGAGTCACACCCCATCTTTAATTGATCCAGAGTCAGCTTCTCACCATAGGAGAAGCTGAGCGGGTGAAGGGAACTTGAGGGGAAAACAGAAAGGGAGATGTGCTGAGGCTCCAGTTCTTCCAGAGGGTTAGGGCCAGGAGCCTCTTGGGAAGGGAGATAGTCTATGTTGGAGGGTAGGTAGCCCTCATGGGTGGGAAGATAGTCCACTGGGAGGACTGTCAAGGGGCTGACTGGATTTCTAGGTTTTGAGTCAGGTCCTTTGCCCCCCAGCACCTTGTACAGATCCCCTAGTTGTCTTGTCTCAGCTGTGAGAGCTCTTGGAGGTGCTGTGTCTTCCTCAGAGATATGGTGACCTTGGACTCCTTGTCCCTTTTCCGGCCAGATGCAGCGATGGGGACGTCTGAAGGCTGGGGCCACTTGATGAATGACCTCATTGAGGACCAGTGTCTCAGGTTCTTCAGGTGTGTGCCTGGCTGTCAGGAGCCTGTCCTCAGGCAGCTGCATCTTCTCCTGAGAAGGGAGGTGGAAGAGGCTCTTAATACTATATAAGTGACTTTGATATCTGACTTCTCTCTTTCCAGATGCCTCAGAACCCGGCACTGACTACTCAGCTTGTGTGGGACACTGGGTCCTTGACTTTGCAGGCTAAGAGAAGTAAACATTGTTAGGGAGTCTGCATCCGAGGAAGAGGGGTAGGAGTGGGGACCTTCTCCAACCCCCACAACCCAACTCAAACCAGCCAGACTGTTCGTAAGGTGAATCAAACTGTATTTACTGCTTCTCTAGTGTAGAAAGCACAGTGGGGTCAAAGGAAAGGCTGGCTGTGCCTCTGTCTGGGGAGGAGTCAGGGGAGGCTTTATGGTCACACCTGACACTGAGCTGAGTCCTGAGAAATGCATAGTGTTTTCCAGGTGGGGAGGTGGCAGGCAGAGAGGACTGATGTGTTCTGGAACCTGCTAGTTATTTCTTATAACCAGCAAACTGAGGCTTTGGAAATAGGAGGGAGATGACATCATGAAGGGTCTTTAAAGGAAGCAAAGGAGTTTGGCTTTGATAGAACTACTGAAAAGTTTCAGGCAGAGTAATAACCTTGTCAAATCAGCTTTGAAGAAAGACCTCTCAAGAATAACACTTTTTTGGAAGAAAGTCTCACCTTTCCTTGTTTATAGCTATTTCGTCTCTTAATTCTCTCACTTATTCTTTTTTTCCAGTTGGTCGTCAATTCCTTAATGTCCTCTTTTCCTTTCCAAACTTACTGCTGATTCCTGAATCTAAATCCTTGCCACCTTATTCATATTTGTTTTGTTGCTGTTGTTGTTAACTCCATCAAGTCGGGCCCTGAATCATGGTAACCCTGTGCACAATGGGATCGGACCATGTGATCATAGGGTTTCCACAGGCTGATTTTCCGAAGTAGATTCCTGGGTCTTTCTTCCTAGTTTGCCTTCATCTGGAAGCCCCACTGAAACCTATTCAACATCATAGCAACATGCAAGCCTCCACTGATAAGAGAATGGTGGCTGTTCATAGGGTGTGTTACTGACCAGGAATCAGATGCATGGAAGGTAAATTCTACCACTGAACCACTGTTATCCCCAACATTGCTTTAATAGGTTGACATTGGTCTCTGTGCCTCAGCCTGTCCTTACATTTGAGGAACTGCCTTATGCACTGCCTGATCCTTCACTTGTTCTGAACATTTTTATGACTTCTGCTTACATATGAGGACTTCAAGCCCTCAGCCAGGCAATCGAGCTCCTGAACAACTGCCTGCCTCTGCCTCCCCACATTTCACTCCGGAAATTGCTATTTCACGCACACTGCCCTGGTCTTCAGTGGACACACATTTTTTCCCTTAGTCCCACCACCACACTTGCATCCACTGCCAGTCTCCACTCTGCTCATGTGTGCTCCACCATCTCCCGCATAAAGGCTTCCTCTTCATAAGAGCCCCCAGTGGCTCTTCTTCTACTTCACAACAATGAAGAAACCACTCATTAGGTTCTGGACATGTGGATGCTTTGTACTGTCATTTCTTTTATTTGCATGTCTGTAAACCACCTGCAGTCTGCTTCCATAAAGATTTACAGCCTGGGAAACCCTATGGGGCAGTTCTACACTGAGCTGTAGGATTGCTAAGAGTCAGAATTAACTCAATAGCAGTAGGTTAAACCACTGCATCAGGAACCATGTCTTAATGAAGGAGTAAACCCGCAGTCCATTGCCATCAAGTCGATTCTGACTCATGGCCACCCCATGTGTTACAGAGTAGGGCTGGGCTCCCAGGGTTTTCTTGGCTGTAATCTTTATGAAAGCAGATAGCCAGGCGTTTCTTCCATGGTGCTGATGGGTAGGTTTGAACCATCAACCTTTTGGTTAGTTGATGAGTGCGAACTGTTTCCATCACCCAGTACAACCTTAAGGGAGGAGCTGTGAGCTCTGGTGGTGTAGTGCTTAAGGCATTTGACTGCTAACCAGAAGACTAGCAGTTCAAAGCCACCAGTCACTCCTCGGAAGGAAGACTGGGCCATCTACTTCCATAGAGGTACTGCCTTAGGAACCCAAGGAGGGGTCACTATGAGTTGAATCGACTTGATGGGAGTGCGATTGGTGTGGTTTTGTTTTAGGATGATAAAAAAAATAGCTTTGGGACAGGGAAAATCCTGTATACTAGTCCCAACTCTGACCCTCTATGACGTAGGAAAACTCAATTGACCTCTCAACTGACCTTGTTGTTGTTGTTTTGTGCCGTCGAGTCGGACCCAACTCATAGCAAGCCCTCCTAAGGTTTCTGAGGCAGTCTCACTACAGAAGTAGATTGCCCAACCTTCCTCTCGAGGAGTGGCTGGTGGGTTTGAACCGCCAGGCTTCTGGTTAGCAGTCAAGTGACCTTAGCTCCCTCATTTGTCAAATGACAAATTGTGCAAGATGGTTTGGTCTGGATCAGCCTCTGATGTCCCCCAGCTCAGCATCCCCCTCCTTTGCCTTGAATTCATCAAGTGTCCAGAAAGTGAAAGTAAATGCTGTCTCAGGACAGACTGCCATGAAGGACCCTGACCATCTAGTGTGGGTATGAGTGTGCTTCTCTTCTGGGAGCCTGCTTGTTTCTGATCCCTGCACAAACTGGCTGTGGCAAGTTGGTAGGGCTTGGAACACAGCCGATGGCTTTGGAAAGCTGACCTGCCAGAGCTCTGCTTTCACAGATGTGGGGGAGGTTACACAGGGTGAGGGAATGGCTTGCTGTTTTCACGAGGTGGGGTGTTTGCTCTGCCTTCTTTAAAGCTTTGGTGGTGGTGATTGAGGCTGCTCCTTAGTGCTTTTAAAAAGCTGGCTCTCTGACAAGTCCAGCAGGAAGCCCTCTGAAACCACTCTTAACTCAGACACCGCATGGACACTATTTTAAGCTCAAAATGACTAACATCTCAGTGATCCCCTTTATGCTATGCCCTTTTTCTCCAAAGCTTTCAGACATGGCTTTCAGCCAATCTTGGGAAGCAGTAGAGAGATGTTAAGGCCTGGAAGCTCTGAGCACATATTGCTAGAGGTGAAGGAGCACAGCCTGTTGTGTTTCTGCCTTCTGCCTCAGCCCAGCACCAGGAGAGCAGTTTGGTTCTTTAAAAGTGATCTACCTGCTTCAAGGGTCAAGCCACATAGGTCCCAAGGATGCCTCCAAGGCCTTCAACGCAGAAATCTTATTTAAGTTGCTTATTTTATTTTTAATTTCCTAACTCGCTGGTTATTTTTGAAGAATAGATATATGCACATAGTTTTTTGTTTATTTTTTAAAGTTCAAGAGGACTACATAATGTTAGCCTTCCTTTGTCTCCCAAAAAGCAACCACCATTATCAGTTTATACATGTTACATATATGCTTACAGAAATATCATGTATGCATGCTGAAGGGGAAAAACCAACCAAACCAAACTCACTGCCGTGGAGTCGGATCCGACTCATAGCAGCCCCTTCTTGGGTTTCTGAGGCGGTATCACTATGGAAGTAGATTGCCCAACCTTTCTTCTGAGGAGTGGCTGGTGGGTTTGAACTGCCAGCCTTCTGGTTAGCAGTCAAATGCCTTAGGCACTATGCTACCAGAGCTCCTTTAACAGGGATAGAACCCCTCAATAGAGATGGGACTTAAAGTGTGAGATTTCCTGGAAAAAAAGTGAATGAGTTTTGCCTTTTATGATCCACATACTTTGCACAGCATCTTATTTAAAACTCATAGTGGTATATGAGATAAGGTATTGTTAATTTGTATTTTACAGAAGATGCCACTCGTGCAAGTTGTCCATGGGTCAGACATATGGTAAGTGGCAGAGGCAGGTTTGCATCCAAGCCTGATACCAAAGTCATAAAACTTCAGTGACTTCAATTCCTGTGAAGGCACACATGGCTGGCACCGTAAGCTTCTGGCCTGGGGAGGTGTGGACAACAGAATGTACCGGATAACTGAAGAGATGAATCTTGGAGGTAAAAGGATGTGAGATAGGGGAAAGGGAGTCTGCTGGGGCTGCCAAGGCCCCAGGCAATGGGAAGAATATTGGCATACAGTTTCCTTTCCCAGTTGCTCCCCTTAAATGCATTCATTCTTGCCCCATATCCAGATACCTTCAACTTGCAACCGCTTCCCCCAGAGATGGAGCACCTTGTCTTCTCATGAGCAGGTTCTCACCTCTGCAGAGTGCACTGTAGCAGTCCCCTTCGTTTCCTTTACCCTCAGCTCTCTCATCTGCCTTCTAAGTGATGTCTCCTTCTTTAAAACCTTTGCTTGCAAAATGGAAGGGCTTCCTGGCTTCCTGCCAAAACCAAAATAGCCTGGGCTCTGTTTAACTGTTCTATGCTCAGACAGGACTGGGAATGTCACAGTACACCTTCAGTTCTCTTGGATTTGGATGAATCAATGCTCAGGCTAGTACTTAGCAAATGGCAAAAATAACTTGGCTTACTTTTTTGAAAAATAAGTTGAGATGAGGAGGGGAATGTGCAAGCTAAACAATCTGTGTGTATTCATACAGCAGGATATGATGCAACTGTTTAAAAGAATGACATGGGTCTATATGTGTCCATAGAGGAACAAAAAGCTGTGAGTCTTCCAGATTTTGACTCAGTTGGTAACTTCGCACATGTGACTTCAGCTTATCCATAGGGTCTAAGGACGTAGGTTTGCTTCCATTATAGACTGACAAAAATAAGTGTCAATTTGGCTCGGCCATGATTCTCAGTATTGTGTAGTTATCTTCCGTTTTGTGATCTGTTGTAATTAACCTGTATGTTGCAAATCCTAATCTCTATGATGTTGATGAGACAGGATACAATCTACAATCTACAGGATTAGGTTGTATTTTGTCAATCTCTTTTGAGATATAAAAGAGATGAACAAGTGAGCAAAGATTGGAGGGACCTCAGTACCACCAAGAAAGAAGAAGCCAAGAGCAGAGTGCATTTTTTGGACCTGGGTTCCCTGTGCTGAGAACCTCCTAGATCCAGGGGAAGATTGATGCCAAGACACATGGAGATGAATACCAAGCCCACAGATGTTTAAAGATGAAAGGGACCTTCCCCTAGAGCTGAGAGAGAAAGCCTTCCCCCAGAGCTGGGGCCCTGAATTCGGGCTTCTAGCCTCCTAAACTGTGAGAGAATAGATTTCTATTTGTTAAAGCCACCCACTTGTGGTAGTACTCTTACAGCAGCACTAGATAACTGTGACACTTTCTAATTACAAGGACAAGCTTAGGGTAGCCACTAGTACCCCATTGACTAGCCATTAAGATTTTATACATTACCTCCATGAGGGGATATTTTTTAGCCCAAGTGCTATTCGCTGGGTCTGGAATTTCTCTGCTACACCACTGAGGTCTGAGGGCCGAAAGGAGAAAAAATACCCTGTAGATTAAAAAAACAGTGACATCTGGTTAAATGTGCACACACTGGCCTGGAAGCACAGGTTCTTAGGGCAGTGATTTCAGTGCGTGGCTTGCTTTTGTAGGCAAATGAATAAATATAAACACTAAAGGAGAAAGATGATATATTAGCCAAGGCTGGAGTAGTTTTCTGTGAAGTTTCACTTGATAAATAGTTGTGGTTCAGCCATTTGGAATTTGCTAAATAAACCATGGAACTTATACTCCATGAAATGTTTGACTGTCTGTCACTATCCAAGTGTGCTTCATTCAGAAAACATCATTGAACCCTGATGCAAGACCAGGAGATCTGGTGGCATAGTGCCTAAGGCATTTGACTACTAACCAGAAGGCTGGCGGTTCAAACCCACCAGCTACTCCTTGGAATGAAGGTTGGGCAATCTATTTCTGTAGTGATACTGCCTCGGAAACCCAAGGAGGGGTCACCATGAGTCAGGATCGACTGGATGACAGTGAGTTTGGTTTCTTTGATATATGACCAGCATAGTGTCACACACTATGGGTACAACAGCAAAGAAGACATGGTCCCTACCCTTGGGAAGTTTACTAATTTGAATATCTACAAAGAGATTGTAATATCAGGGAAGTTATTTTACTGAAAGAAAAAAAATAGGGTACAAAATGGTATAAATATCTTGAACATAACTATGTTAAAAAAAAAGAAAAGAAAGAAAGAAAGAAAGAAAAAGTATCAGGAAAATAAATGCAAACTGCTAACAATGATTATATTTGGTGATGGGAGGAACTGTGGGTCTTTTTGTTTTCCCTTTCTACATGTCTGAGTTTTTAAAATATTTTAAAATGAGTATATATAATGTTTATAATGTCAAAAGAAAAAATCCTAAAAATATTTCTTATACTTTTGACAAATATTTTTAATATCTTTTAAAAACTCAAGACTAATGTGACAATTTTTTTAAATACACTTGTCTTAGCTTTAATAAACTTTCATGTTTCATGAGAATGATAAACTTCTATAATGCATTTAAGATTTTTAAAGCCAGAGAAATGGCCATGTGACTAATTTCTTTCCAAACAAATGTGAGCAGAGGTGCCTGTGACCTAGTACAGGCCATACAGATGAGGATGATGCTATGGTATTTGTGGGCCAGTAAGATGAAAGAAGACTAAATCCCTCAATGAGCTGCCCACCAACCTGGATGACTTACTTCTGCAGTATTATATGAAAGAGAATTAAACTTCTGTTTTGTTTAAGCCACTTTATTTTGGGGATCGATTTATTTATTATAGAAGCTTAGCCTTCATCCTGATACCCACTCCTACCCAGAAGAGGATGTATGTGATCCTGTTGTTGTTGTTTGCCATCGAGTGGGACCCGACTCATAGCGACCCCTCCTTGGATTTTCGAAGTGGTATCACTACGGAAGTAGATTGCCCATTCTTCCTTCAGAGGAGTGGCTGGTGGGTTTGAACCGCCAGCCTTCTGGTTAGCAGTCAAGTGCCTTAGGCACTGTGCTACCAGAGCTCCCATATGTGATCCTAGTTTACTGTATTTGAGTTAATGTTTTTCAAAGTCTACCAAAAGAGAGCCGTGCTTTGAAGCATCTATCACACATTGGATCTTAAATAAATATAAAGTCTTTCAGATGGGTTCAATGACTTTGAGTTAGTTTAATTTGACCTTTTCTGTTACATTACACAGCATTTGAAGAATAATTCATTAAAAAAACAATTCTCTCTTTACAAAATAATACATATTTACTAAAGAAATTTTAGAAAATACAGTTAAATAGATCTAAAGTAATCTATGATCCTAACCCTGTTACAACCACCAATATTTTGGTGTACATCCTTGGGGCAAAAACAAATAACCAACCAACCAAACCCACTGCTGTTGAGTCAGTTTCAGCTCATGGCAACTCCATACGTTATACAGTAGAACTGCTTCATAGGGTTTTCTTGGCTGTAATCATTGGTGGTGTAGTGCCTAAGGCATTTGACTGCTAACCAGAAGGCTGGCAGTTCAAACCCACCAGCCACTCCTCAGAAGGAAGGTTGGGGAATCTACTTCCGTAGTGATACCACCTTGGAAACCCAAAGAGGGGTTGCTATTAGGCAGGTCTGACTCGGCAGTAGGTTTTCTTTTTTTTTGTAATCTTTATGGAAGCAGATTGCCAGGCCTTTCTTCCATGGTGCTTCTGGGTGAGTTTGAACTGTCAACCTTTAGGTTAGTAGTCAAGTGCAAACCATTTGCACCACCTACTGACCCATCCTTGGGGCAGAAAGAGCTAATTGTCACCCAGTATTCCATTTCCCCCTCTTCCTTAGGAAGAGAACTCTGATTTTGGGGGTGACAATGAACCTGACTAAAGGAACACATTTTAAGTTTTCTTTGCCTCATCAAGTGCTGGCCAATGAGATATAATCAAAAGTGTCATGAGTGATTTGTTCTTTTTTTTTTTTTTTTTTTAGTTGTGATTTGGGTGAAAGTGTACAGAGCAAGTTCATTTCCCATACAACAGTTCATACACATTTTGTTCTATGACATTGATTGCATCCCCATAATGTAACAGCTCTCTTCCCACTTCCTCCCTGTGTCCCCCTTTCCTGTGCATTCCTGCCCTCTGAGCTATCTCCCTGTGCAAATACTGCCCTCTGGTCTCCCATGGTTGGTTGTAAGGCATATACCTATCTGGTATGAACATTCACGTTATATGCCTATCTGTTGTTTGGCTGGAAGCCACAGGAGTGAGTTCAATTCTAGGGCCAAAGAGTGACAAGGGATAATAGTCTCAGGGGTTTCACCAGTCTCTATCAGACCAGTAAGCCTGGTGTTTTTTATGATTTTGAGTTTTGTTCCATATTTTTCTTCCACTATATGTGCAGGATTTCCTGTTTTGATCCCTGTCTGAGTGGTTGACAGTGGTAGCCAGGCACTATTTAGTTTCTTGGGTCTCAGGGTCATGTAGGCTGAGGCTTGCATGGTCCACTAGTCTCTGTGACTGTTCCCATGCATCTTTGGTTTTCTTCATTCTTCTTTGCTCCTAATGAGAAGAGACCCATCATTCCATCTAGATGGTTGCTTGCAAGCTTTTAAGATCCCAGTCACTACTCACCAAAGAAGGATGTAGAACAATGTTTCTGTGTAGTATGTCATGCCAGTTGAGCTTGATGTCCCCTGCAACCACGGTCCCAAGCCCATAGGCCTAACAACTTGCTCCCTCAGGGTGGTTGGCTGTGACTAAAAAGTTATTATAACTTTGTCCCCTGTTAGTTCTATATATGGACATTCTTTATAGCCCAACAAATACACATGTAGAAATATCATCTGCCAAACTTATATATGGTCAGGAGTATATTCCTTTTTGCCTAGATATACCTATTCATTCAGCCTGTCTACTTATATATCTGCCTGTAGATTAATGTTTGTTATTACTGATAATGTAATATTGTGTATGTAAAAGGGTTTCTCTCTGTTGTCTGTACCTCTTGTGCACGTCTCTGTGTCTTCTTTTCCTTAGTGTTATTGTGTTGGTCACTGACTTTTGGTGTATTGCCTTTCCCTTCACCCAAATCAATACTTGTCTTTTACCTATCTAGCAATTATGTGACTTCTCAAAGCCTCCTTTAAAGAGAAGTATGGAACCTCCTTCCCTTCTTTCTATATTTGTAGTTCTTGCAGCCATTGGACCATGAGGTGAATGTGAGGATGGAAGGCAATTTTAGGATTGCAGAGCAGAGAGATAGATGGAGCTTATGTCCCTGAAAACTGTGAACCTACCACACTGGCCCTTTAACAGAGTTTACTTCCTTTACCAGAGTGAGAAACTGTTAGCTAGTTTAAACATATTATTTTGTCTTTTATGTTATATACAACCAAATTAAGATACCTTTCATATGTACATGTGTATATATGTATACACACTATTTTTTAAATGCAAGCACATATTGTTTTGCAACCTGCTTTTCTTTTTTCTATATAATATATAGCAAATACCCTTATCTGCCATTTAATTCTCCTCTACATATCTTCAGTGAGGTATAACATTGCTATAATATGGTATAGACTATGATTTATTAAAGAAATCCTATATAATCGGGCACTTAGGTTACAATTTCTTTTTCCTTTTCTGAACAGTATTTCGGTGAACATATTTGACTAAATATCTACATATATCTATGATATACTTAGACCAAATTCCTCTTGAGGAATTGTTAGTTCAAAAGGTGTAATATTTTTAAATCTTCTATTGCTCAGAGAGTTTGAATAAATTTAATCTTCCACCAGTAATATATGAGAGTGTTCATTTCCCTGATCCTTAGCAGAAACAACTGTTATTGTTTAAAAGCATATATTTACCAAATTGGCAGGTGTAACCAACTCACTTTTGCCGGAAGTTACGCATTGAGAAAATGCCCACCATGATGACAGCGATGCAAATGCTGGGTGCCACAACCACATTCCAACTGGCTTTACCTAAAAAGTTAACAAATCCTGTGACTAAGTTCTCTTCAATGAACATTTCAAAATACTGTTGTGTGAACCCCATGAGCCCTACCCACAGCTTCTAGGTGGCTGGGTTCAGGAACAAGGTCTAATAGTTTATGTAGATTCAGTTGGCCTTAAGGATGATTATACTATGGCTCTAAGGGAGGAGGAGAAGAAGGAAATGGGGTGTTTATAAAAAGCTGTGGTGCTGTGGTTAAAGCATTAGGCTGCTAACCAAAAGGTTGGTGGTTCAAACCCACCAATCATTCTGCAGGAGAAAGATGAGGAAGTCTGCTTTTATAAAGATTTACAGTCTTAGAAACGCTGTGAGCCAGTTGTACTCTGTCCTGTATTGTTGCTATGAGTTGTAATTGACTCAACGGCAGTGGTTTTGTGTTACACAAAACAGTGACTGTAAATTGAAAACCCTGAGTTTCTAGTCTTGTTTTGGCCACTAATAGATAGGTAATCTTTGGACTCCAATCTCATGGTCTATAAAATGTGAATGATGATGTCTACCTTGCAGGGTGTTATGAGGATTAGAGATGGTGTATTCAAAGCACATAGCAGAGTATCTGAACATAGGAGGCCCTCAAGAAGTAGTAACTATTCATTTTCCTAAACCATTGTATAGGCTCTCTACCTGTCTAAGGTCTTAGAAGTTATTCCTGTTCCTTCCTATGAAAAGAACTACAGCATTTCACCACTTGTTGGAGTCATTAATTAATTCATCCAACATTTATTGAGTACTTAGTTCTGTCAGGTGCTGGGATGGAAAAAAGAATAGGACATGCTGTCTTAAGAAGTCATAAAAATAGTATGGGAAACAGATGTGTAAACATGTAAACCATATACCATAATGCCACAGGATACATGTAAAAACACTGGCACGGAAAAGGCAGTGCAGCAGAGAACCATTGAGAAACTGCTCCATGAACAGCTCAGGAGGATTTCACAAAAATTACAGTGTCAAAAGTTTATCTGTTTCACCCAAGTTTTGAGATTTCATTGATGAGCGAATTGGTGGATTTTGCTAACAAGATGCCATCTTGTCTCTGTGCCTTCACAATGTCAAAAGTTTAGAGTTGAAGGATGGATAGGAGTCAGCTAAGCAGACAAGTTTGGGAAGAAAAGAGTAGGCAAAGGAAACTATGCAAAGGCACAGAAGGAGCTGAGCGGGAAACAGTCCCTTTAGCATACAGAATGGTGGGGAATGACACAAGATCACGCAAGGCCTGGTAAATAGGGAGTTTGAATTCTAACTTGAAGGCCCTTGGTTAAATGAGAGTGTTGGGTGTCTTAACAGAATGACTTTTCTGGTTGAATCGAGAGGCTAGAAGGAAGGGTGAAGTGTGTGTGTGGGAGCGTTAGAACAAGTTAGCCCCTGTGAGAGATGCATTAACAGGACCTGAACTGAGGAGTTAATGGAGGCAGCCTTGTTTCCATCCCACACAGTTGGCAGCATGTGACATTTCTTCAGCATCTGCTTTCCTTCCTAGGCAGATGGCACAAGTTTGGATTCCCACTTGCAGAAAGATGCTGAATTCTTAACCTCCATTAATTATTCTTAAGTTAACCTTCACAGGCATGCTGGGGAGATGAGAAGAGGGCTTGCCAGTTTCTCTAGTGGAGAGGTACCTGACATAGAGCAAGGTCCTGAATGATCAAAGCAAAGTGATATATGTCACAAAGCAAGACACTTGGAGCAGATGCAAGAAAGCTTTGCCAAAGAAAACAGTGCTAACTTAGCTGGAGGAGGGAAGCTCATGTCAGCTGGGTCACTTAGTCATATACTCAAAATTAATTTATGTGACTCAAATCTCAGTTGATTGGTAGTTCTGCCACTTACTACCTCTATGATCTTGGGTAATCTTTCTGTACTTTGGTTCCCTCACTTGTAAAAAGGCATAATTATCCCTCATTCTTTCATTCATTTCATCTTGAGTGTCTGGTAGCACGTCTCAGGTACTTTACATGGTTGTTGTAAGGATGAAATGATCAAAGGTGTGCAGAGCACTTACTACAATGGCCAGCATCTGATATGCAATTGCTGCTGTTTTTATTGTTGCTATTACTCCCATCATTCATTGAACAGCTATTTTGTGAACATGTGCTGGAGCCTATTCTAGGCCTTGGGGATAGAGATAAACAGATAGCCGTCCCTGTCCTACTAGACTCAGAGTTAGGAGTTAGGGTCGTGTGTGTAATACGTCTGTAGTGGATTATGAAGAAAACAGAGAAGTGCATTTGGGAAACTTTCTGAGGAAGAAACATGTCCAATGACATGTCGGCAAACTTGCTGGCACTGTCTCGGCAAGTACAGGCATGTGGCAGCAAGAAAGTAATTAATGAATTAAAGGAAACCAGATAATCTCCATGCCAAATGTAGTGAGAGTGTATATGCAGAATCTAGAGTGGGCTTGCCGTCTTTAAAGCAGTCTCTTACCTTGCAGATAACATTCCCTCTCATTTCCTCTGGGGCTTTCACCAGCAGCTGTCAGAGCTGTCATCCACAGGACATATGTCACTCTGGGCTGCAGGCCATTTATTAGCTGTGAGTTTTGGGATACCCTATAGGGGATTTCTGAAAGGAAGGTAAAGATAAAGGAAGAAAGACATAGATTAAAAGGAATGCTTGAATGTGGACTTTTACTCATTTTGGTTTTTTAATGCTTCATTAAATTTGAAAGGAAAAGAAAACCCATTTTTTTTT
>NW_006921603.1:20603271-20629976 GCF_000298275.1 Orycteropus afer afer | reverse complement strand
GCCGGGTATATAATTCTTGGTTGAAAATTTTTATCTTTCAAGGTTTTATATATACCATCCCATTGCCTTCTTGCTTGCATGGTTTCTGCTGAGAGATCAGAGCTTATTCTTACTGGCTGTCCTTTGTAGGTAACTTTTTGGAAAACCCATTTTGCTGTTCTAAAATTGTCCTAATTCTTCAGTACTTAAAAACTTTAATAGGCCCTACACATTCTTAAAAAGGAGCTCTGATTGTACAGTGGTTAAGCCATTTGGCTGCTAACCAAAACGTCGGTGGTTCGAACCCACCAACCCCTCATTGGGAGAATGCTTGTCAGTCTGCATCTGTAAAGATTTACAGTCTTGAAAACCCTATGCAGGCAGTTTTACCCTGTCCTATAGGATTACTATGAGTCAGAATCAACTTGATGACAGTGGGTTTAGATATTCTTATTTATGGAGGCCCCACTCCATAGCACATTAGACAAATATAATTTTTCCTCTGGCAAAATCTTTTGAAGTCCTGGTGGTGCAGTGGTTAAAAGTGCTCAGCTGCCAACTGTAAGGTCGCAGTTTGAATCTATCAGCTGTTTTGCAGAAGAAAGATGTGATTGTAAAGATTTACAGCCTTAGAAACCCTATGGGGCAGTTCTATTCTGTCCTGTAGTTGGAATCAACTCCACAGCAGTGGGTTTGGTGGTTTTAAAAATCTTACGAAAGCATTTTTATCATTTTGCTTTTGCAATTATTGAGCTGCAGTAAACTTATTTCCTATGACTAATTTTTCATGCATTATCAGGAATAGTTGAAAATTTTTGGGAGGGGGAATGAAATGTACAAACTGTTTTCAATGTAGTGGCACTTTTCGGACAGTAAAAGTTTAGCAATTAATGAAACAGCCATTTAAATAACATTTATAAACTCTGATTTTGTACTTTTTGTCAACTCAGAGTACTCAGCTCTGGGGGCTTAATATGATGAATCTGTTCAGTTGACATGAAATCATTAAGAATCAGAGCAACAGTACTTAGATTGCATTCATTTTGGCAGATTTAACCGAGTTCCTTATGTTCTCACACCCCTGCAGTTCCTCAGCAGGAAAGAGTGTTTTTTGAGCAATGTGCTGAGGCTGTTTTTCTGCTGGAAGAAAACATGAGTGATAGTAGCCTTTAGTAAATAAGCAATCTTCTCCTCCAGTGATCTGTTGGGCGTGAGTTTCAGAATGACTTCTCAAATGCCAGAAAGGATTGTAAAAATCAAGGGCAGGACTTGGGCAGATCTACTCCTGAGCTGGGGACGAAAGTGAACATTAGCGCTCAGAACTTTGTGACTGAATATCGCACAATGGCTCACCAAGCCCAGGGAAAGTCAGGTGATGAACCTGTTCGTGGAATTTATTTCAACATTCACGATGATTTATTGAGCACCTACTCTGGGAGCTCTGGTGGCATAGTGCCTAAGGCATTTGACTGCTAACCAGAGGCTGGAGGTTGAAACCCACCAGCCACTCTTTGGAAGGAAGACTGGGCAATATACTTCCATAGAGATATCACCTTGGAAACCCAAGGAGAGATTGCTATGTGTCGAATCTACTTGACAGCAATGAGGTTTTTTTTTTTTTTTTTTTTGACTCTGGGCAAGGTATAAAGTATAGAAAAGAATAGAATGTACCTCAAAGAGTTCATGATTACAGGGGACCTTACCCTATCCTGTCTCAGATCTGGTACCCAACAAGATGGAGCCCATTAAGAATATCTCCACTCTATCCAAAGATGCTGTGGCCTGAGCAGATCATTTAATAGCTGTGAGCATCACAGCCATTTCTACATTTTATATCTTGTTGAAAAAAGTACCTTGTGGAAAATTCCCAAGCTTACTCCAGTGTGATGAAATTGCTTGCTCAGACTTAAAGCTATATATTGAGCTCAAAAAACCGTTTCCTTTAAGTCTTAAGGCAGGAGATTAAAAAATTAATTTTAGAGAGAACTTCTGCTCATCTCGCTGCAGCAAAACATCCGTGAGCATCAGGGAGTCAGCTGTCCAACTGCATATGACATCCTTAGCTGTGGGAGTGAATTGGGTATCAGAACAGGAAAGGGATCTGTAGGGTTTTGCTGGGTTGAAAAGTTTACATACACACACACACACACACACACACACAGAGGTATATTTAACAGAAACTCTCTATGGGGGTGCAGTGAGGAGGAGGATGGTGTCTGTTTGATTGGCAACATAGAGTGAGCTGAGTAAAGAGAGAAGAAGTCAAACAGGAAAAACTGGTCCTGCTGCCTCCGTCTGGCTTTTGATCTCTGGCAGAGATGAAGAGGTCCATCCAATCCTTGGCAGTCTGAAACTTTCAGCTCAGGGTGGTTAAATGACAAAGGCACCAGTTTAGGAAGACGTGATAGTTGCCAATCCTCTAAAAGGTTGCTGAGAGAAAAGTAGAGTGATGTCAGGGAAAATTGCTGCATTGTTACTGGAACTGAGTTTTTACATTATCAATCTCCATTGGCTTGACCAAGTGTGGCAGTATTCAAAAACAAACCAAAATGAAAAACCAGTTGTGGTCAAGTAGACTCTGATTCATGGTGACCCCATGTGTGTCAGAGTAGAACGGTGCTCCATAGAGTTTCCAATAGCTAATTTTTGGGGAAGTAGATCACCAAAGGGGATTTCTGGTGGTGTAGTGCCTAAGGCATTTGACTGCTAATCAGAAAGCTGGTGGTTCAAATTCACCAGCCACTCCTCAGAAGGAAGATTGGACAATCTACTTCCGTAGTGATACTGCCTTAGAAACCCAAGGAGGGGTTGCTATGAGTCAGAGATGACTAGACAGCACATAACAACGACAGATCACTAAGTCTTTCTTCCAAGGTGTTTCTGGGTGGACTTGAACTTCTAACTTTTCAGTTAGCAGCTGAGCACCTTCACCATTTACACAACTCATGGACTTTGTGGTGTTCATCCATTTGTTATACATCTGCCACGTGCCTGGCCCTATTATAGGTACAGTGGAGACAATGGTGAGCAAAGTTGCCATGGCTTCTGCCCTCATGATGCTTAGAGTCTATTGGAGAACACAACTAAATAGTAATGAAGTATAATGTGTGCTCTAGGAGAGACATCCATGGAAGCAGCAGTCAAGAAATCAGACGTCATATTGCACTGGGCAAATCTGCTGCAAAAGATGACTTCTTAAAGAGCAAAGATGTCACTTTGAAGAGTAACGTGTGCCTAATCCAAACCATGGTATTTTTTCAATAACCTCATATGCATGTGAAAGCTGGACAATGAATAAGGAAGACTGAAGAAGAATTGATGTCTTTGCATTGTGGTGTTGGCAACGAATATTGACCATACCGTGAACTGCCATATTTGTACCCATTCCAAAGAAAGGTGAACCCACAGAATGTGGAAATTATCAAACAATATCATTAATATTGCATGCAAGTAAAATCTTGCTGAAGATAATTCAAAAACAGTTGCAGCAGTCTATTGACAGAGAACTTTCAGAAATGCAAGTTGAATTCAGAAGAGGATGTGGAATGAGGAATATAATTGCTGATGTCAGATGGATCTTGGTTCAAAGCAAAGAAAGCCAGAAAGATCTTTACTTGTGATTTATTGACTATGCAAAACCATTCAGTTATGTGGATCATAACAAATTATGGATAACATTGAGAAGAATGGAAATTCCAGAACACTTAATTGTACTCATCAGGAACCTGTACACAGACCAGGAGGCTGTTGTTCGAACAGAACAAGGGGACACTGCATGGTTTAAAATCAAGAAGGATTGTATCCTTTCACCATACTTATTCAATCTGTTTGCTGAGAAAATAATCTGAGATGCTGGACTACATTAAGAACATGGTGTCAGGATTGGAGGAAAAATCATTAACAACCTGTGATACGCTGATGACACAACTTTGCTTGCTGAAAGTGAGGATGACTTAAAGCACTTACTAATGAAGATTGAAGAATACAGTCTGCAATATGGATTACATCTCAATATAAAGGAAACAAAAATCCTCACAACTGGACCTATGAGCAGCATCATGATAAATGGAGAAAGATTGAAGTTGTCAAAGACTTCATATTGCTTACTTCTACAATCAATGTCAATGGAAGTAGCAGTCAGGTAATCAGATGACGTATAGCACTGGGCAAATCACCTGCAAAGGACCTCTTTCAAGTGCTGAAGAGCAAAGATGTCTCCTTGAGGTCTAAGGTGCGCCTGACACAAGCTGTGGTATTTTCTGTTGCCTCATATGCATGTGAGAGCTGGACAATGAATAAAGACGAATGAAGAAGAGTTGATGCTTTTGAGTTGTGGTGCTGGCGAAGAATGCTGAAAGTACCAGGGACTGCTAAAAGAACTAATAAATCTGTCCTAAAAGTGCAGCCGCAATGTTCCTTGAAAGTGAGAATGGCCAGACTTCGTCTCACCTACTTTGGTCATGTTGTCAGAAGGGACCATTCCCTGGAGAAGGATGTTAAGCTTGGTAAGGTGGAGCATTGACAAAAGAGGGGAAGGGCCTCAACAAGATGGATTGACACAGTGGCTGTGGCGATGGGCTCAAGTATAGCAAGGATCGTGGAGCTGGTGTGGGACCAGGCAGTGTTTCGTTCTCCTGTGCATAGGGTTGCTATGAGTCAGAGATGATTCTAGGGCATCTAACAACAACAACAGCTAAAAGAACGAACAAATCCATCCTGGAAGAAGTGCAGCCAGAATGTCCCTTAGAAGGGAGAATGGCCAGACTTCATCCCACCTACTCTGAACATGTTATCAGGAGGGACCATTCCCTGGAGAAGGATATCATGCTTGTTAAATACAGGGTCAGCAGAAAAGAGGAAGACTCTCAACAAGATGAATTGACACGGTGGTTGCAATGATGGGCTCAAGTATAAGAAGGATTGTGAAGATGGCACAGGATAGGGCAGTGCTGTACATGAGGTCATTATGAGTCAGTATTGACTTGACAGCACCTAACAATCATATGCAGTATTATTATTATTACTTTCTGGAAGAACACATGCAGAACTGCTAAAGGTAGTTAGCTTTTAGGAGAATGGGCCTCAGTGTGGAGGAAGGAAGATTTTTGTAATATAACCTTGTGAATTATTTGAATTTTTTAATCATGTGCAAGTACTGTATAAATTTCCCAGGTGTGGTAGTTAAGGTTATGTGTCAACTTGGCTGGGCATGGTTTTGAGTGGCTAGGCAGCTGGATATAGTGATTCCCCATAATGAGACTAATAATCAACACCAACGTGGAATGTGCTGTGAGCAGCTGGAGCTACCTTAGGGATCTAAGGTGGTCTGCTTCCAGTATATAAGAAGACACTTTGAGAAAAGTCTCTGAGCTTTTTGGTACATCTGGATCCTGCATTTGGCCGAGTCTTCATCTCGGTGGGCTGACAGATTGTCTGCCGATCTTGAGACTGTTTCTGGACTTGAACTAGTGGTCTGCCACAGTGCTTGATCTTGGGACTGTGCCATTTTACTTGTTGATCTTGGGTTTGTCAGCCTCAGCAGCCAGCAGCTGCCTGAGTTAAGAGAAGCTTCCAGCTTCAGGGGGCCGGGACAAAGCAGTAGAGCTGAAGACCAATTTGAGGAGCTTTCACCCAGCCCCTAGAGCTGGCACTTTGAACGTGGACTTCTAGCCTCCTAAACTGTAAGACAATAAACTCCTATTTGATAAAGCCATGCATTTGTGGTATTTCTGTTACAGCAGCACTAGAGGATCAAAACACCAGGTAAAAATCCCTCCAGTAGGCAGCTCTCTGCATCTACATCTCAGAGTGGCTGTGTTATATTCTTCTTGAACGTAACAGCTCTCAAAGGAATAAAAATATTGCTTCTTTATGATAACTGTCCCTGAAAAGAATGTCAGCTGCTTACATAGCAAAGAGGTTAAACTGTGGGGTTGGGGGTAGGGTCAGGGGAGGGAATGAAACTCTCAATAAATCAAATGTGGACCATCAGATCTGGCAAATGACTTGGACCTGCTACACAAATGAGTGAGCCATGAAATCTTTTGAGATAATGCTCCAGTCAGAATTTATTTTAATTGCTTTAGTCTTAGGCATATAGAGTCATAATGGGTCATAATACAACATATAGATTATATGTTGTATTTTATCATTTTAGGGAGAAAATAATATGCTATGATGGCATTTACAAATATGGGAATTTAAAAGTTCTCCAAATGCATTACTTGTGAACTTCCATGGTCTGTGTAGTGTTGAAGTAACTGTTGTTTTTGAAACATTGTCTCCCCGTTTAACTAAGCAACTTGAGAGCCGAACCCGTATTTTCCACTTCAAGATCCTTAGCAATCTATTTGGCATGTAACATGTATTCAGTAACTCTGTGTGTGTGTAAATTTGTTGTTGTTCAAGTTGGTCTCTGACTCAGTGGAAGAAATGTAGCCTGGGCCATCCCCCGGATCAGCTGTAGCTTAGACTGCTGTGAGCCATATGGTTTTCATAGACTGAGTTTTCAGACATAGATCACCAGGCCTTTCTTCCTAGCCATCTTAGTCTGGAAGCTCTGCTGAAATCTGTTCACAGTCATAGCAACAAAAAAGCCTCCATGAAAGATGGTTGGGGGCTGTGTATGAGGTACACTGCTGGGAATAGAAGCCTGGTCTGAATTCTACCACTGAGCCAATGATGTTTAATTGTGTGTATTTAGATGTCTTTTGTTTTTTCCACTCAATTAATTCCATAAATACTGATTGGGCACCTACTAAGCACCAGGCATGGTACTAGCACTTGTATATGGATGTGCACATGCACATGCTTGTGTGTTTTCCAGACATCTAAGCAAGAAAGGCCCCACTGCATTTGGTTCTCACACATACCACAGAGCCGAGGCTGGGAGTCAGAGTCCTGTTCCTTCCAGTAGATCCTGTAATGCAGGATGCAGCCCATTTGCTCCTGGGCTGGAATTTGGTTCCATGAAATTAAAACCCTTCCCTTTTCCTCTGTGATGGCATTAATACTGGGGCCATTCAGGGGTGCTGTGTAGAACACAGAAGGTTTTTATCACCCTCCAAATCCAAATCATTAAAGCAAAATTTGGCAAATGGTCCCAAGACTCACCTTTGTCTTTAGAGTTGCCCCGAACAGAGCTGCATCCTGCCTGGTGAGCAGACAGTGCATACACGCTGATTTCATAACAGATGTAGGGTTTTATGTTCTCTGCAAGAAAAGGGACTTCTTATAACAGATGTGGCATTATTAGTGATTCACTAAAGGCAGCCATTTTATTGTCTGATATAGACTCCTTGATGGTGTGTCTTGCCTTTCCTTTGTTAGGAGATGGTTTGAGTATAGTCCGGACCAAGGGTGAAGGGATGACCTAAGTTACAAGTTCTCAGTATCTTATTTACCATGGTGCTGGCTTCTAGAAGTACTTCCAACTTCCAAGTATGAAGAAAAAAAAAAGACAAACCTGTTTCTAATATAAACAAACAAGGTCATTATAATTGTGAAAGAGACAAAAGGTATTCAAGTTCCAACAGGGATTTCAATATAATCACACAGACACGTGTGCACTTAGGAAACATAACTTGCCTTCAAGAAGAAACAAAACAAAACAACTTTGACTTCTACAGGTAAATCATTTGCTGTTTACAGAAAAGTGAGGCTGTCATTTTGCAGGTGTAGAGGCTCTAATTTTGCAGGTGTAGAACCTGATCATCTAATTCCATACATGGTTATTGGGGTCTGACAGAGCAGCACCGGGTAACAAACTTGGGCAGAACTAACCAGGGCACTCTCACTGCAACCCAGCCCCCTGTTCCTCCCTTCCCTTCCCCACAACGTTCCAGTTAGAGCTCAGGTGCTTCACAGCCTAGTTCAGGAAGATACATAGGAAAGAATGCAACGGAACATCTGGTATATATTGGTTATTCTCTTTTTGATGGACTATTCTAGCTTTCTAAGAGCCACATTGTCATTTTCTTTTAGTTATAAAGCTTATTGGTCAGTCTGTCTTTCCTGGCAAGTGTCCTTATTTCCTTGAATCTCAAATTTCTACTTCCTGTGAAGAAAAGATTCCTCTCATAGATACTGCCCATGACATATCTTCCAAATGAAAATTTAAAGAAAGAAGAGAGAAGAGAACCTTTATCAAATAACTATGGAATTACATACTCAACACACATTATTGTTTAATACTTTTTAATAATAAATCTGGTCTCCTACATTGACAATTGTGGTAGTTAAAGTTGTATGTCAACTTGGTTGGGCCTGGTTGAGTGACTAGTGGTAGTTATTCCCCATGATGAGACTGGCAATCAACTCCATGATAGAATCTACCACAAGCAGCTGAGTAGCTGCTTTAGGGATGTGGTCAGCTTCCCATATATAGGCAGTAGCTTTGGGAATGGTCTCTAGCTTATGTACGCTTGGACCCTGAATGTAGTCGTGTCGTTGTTCAGCAGCCTGCCATGCTCTGCCAACCTTGGGACTTACAATGGGCTTGGATTAATGGCCTGCCATGTGATTTGGTAACACCGGGACTGTGCCATTTTATTTGTTGACTTGGGCTTGTTAGCCTCAGTAGCCAGTAGCTGCCTGAGTGAAGAGATGCCTCTAGCTTCAGTGGGCTGGGAGCAAGAGGCAGAGCTGAAGCCCAAGGTCGAGGGGCTTTCACACAGCCCCTAGAGCCTGGCACTTTGAATTTGGACTTAAAGCCTCCAAATTTTAAGAATAAACTCCTGTTTGTTAAGGCTATCCCATTTGTAGTATATTCTTGTCAGAGTGGTACTAGGTAACCAAAACAATAGTTGATGAGCGTTTAACATTTATTTCCTGGAAAGAACAATTTTAAGTCACAGAATAATTTACTAAATTGTGTTCTTTCTATGAAAATCCATGTTTCCTTAAATATTCCAACAACTAAATGGACATAAAGCTCAAACGTTCAACCAGTACTGTCAGAGGAGACCATGATGAGATAAAAACTCAAGACATGAATGGGTGACAATTGTACCAGATCCAATTTGTGTTTATGGACCAAGTGAGATGAAGGTAAGGACATAGTCAGCTCAATCCCATAATCCAAAGATTCATCATGGGTAACATCCAGACCCAGAAGCCCAAAGGACAGTGCAGAAAATGGAATTCCATTTCCTTTGCAATGGAAGTTCTGGTGATATAGTGCCTAAGGCATTTGACTGGTTCAAACCCATCAACCATTCTTTGGAAGAAAGATTGGGCAATCTACTTCCGTAGAGATCCTGCCTCGGAACCCAAGGAGGGGTTGCTGTGAGTTGGGATCGACTGTTTCTAGTGCCTGCCGGTCTCTAGTCCTGGAAGGCCAACTAGTCACAGTGCCATGTCAAGGCCTGGGAGTTCCAGATAAGCTCATTAGGCAAATGGTATCATTGCATTTTGCCAGGCAAAATATGAATTTCAGGGCAGAGGCCTTGGGAAATTCTGCATTAAGGGGCTATCAGCTTCTTCTTGTGAAGGGCCCACCCTTAGTGGAAGACGTAAGCATATAGATATACTACTTCAGACAAAGACCTTGTCTCCTACATTGTATTTAAGAACCATCTCTGCAGTGTAATAAATTACTTAGTATGGCTTTTCTACCCATAAGTCATTGTAAACTCAGTGGTGGAATGAGCAACTGAGGAGCTCCTGATTGTAAATGTTATCCACCTGGGTTATTTCTGTTGGGTGTAGCACACTGCAATGTTATGGGAGGTTCTCTCTCAGGTGCTTAGAGTTCTGATGCTATGATTGGCTAGTTTGGCCACTCTGCCAAGCTCAAAAGGAGGCCTCCTAGAGGCAGAACTCTCTCTGAGTGCTGGTTGAGGAAGACGTGCTGCCAAAAGAGACAGGTGCTCCTGAAAGAGACACGCATTGCTGCGTAAGACACTGAGGGACATGCACTGCTGGGAAAGAGACTGTGAGAGACTGTTGGCTGAGGGATGGTGGGCTGGAAGAGAGACTGAGTGGTTTTTTTTCCTGAACTTGAATTGTAGCCTGGTGCTTCCCTAATAAATC
Source organism: Orycteropus afer afer (assembly GCF_000298275.1). Lineage (NCBI taxonomy): Eukaryota > Metazoa > Chordata > Mammalia > Tubulidentata > Orycteropodidae > Orycteropus > Orycteropus afer. The sequence continues at coordinate 20,619,965 of NW_006921603.1, read as the reverse complement.
CCATAACCTGTGAGTTCTGTGTGGCCACTGCAGTGAATTATCGAACCCAGGAGAGAGGTGGTGGGTGCTTTGGGAGGAACGACTGGAGAAAGGGCTGGAGGGATGCAGCATGTCTGGCCTTGCAGGAATAGGCCTTGGGCTATTGGTGTTGATTCTGTCTTCCTCTTGTGGGGTTCTAGGAGGTCAGAATATGTGGCCTCCTTGTCCTTTTTGCAATCTCTTAGGTGGTTTTCCTGAAGCATGCTAATTTTACCTATTAAATGTAGGAGAAGGGAAACATGAAATGACAAATAACAAGAGGTAATTATAGAAGGTGCCCTGGTGGTGCAAATGCTTAAGCCCTTGGCTGCTAACCAAATGGGTGATGGTTTGAACCCACCCAGCAACACCACTGAGAAAGACTGGATATCTGTTTCTGTAAAAATTACAAGCAAGAAAATCCCCTAGAGAAGCACCAAGGGCAGAACTAACCAAGAAACTGTCACACATGGGGTCACTATGAGTTGAGTGTTGAAATCAACTTAACTTATTGTGACCTAATGTACAAACGCTGCCTGGTCCCATGCCATCCTCACAACTCTTTCTATGTTTGAGCCCATCCTATAGCCACATGTCAATCCATCTTGTTAAGGGTCTTTCCCTTCTTTGCTGACCTCCTTCTCCAGGGAATGGTCTCTTCTGACAACATGACCAAAGGAGGTGAGATGAAGTCTGGCCATTCTCCCTTCCAAGGAATATTCTGGCTGCACTTCATCCAGGACAGATTTGTTCATTCTCCTGGCAGATTATGGTGTTTTTGGTATTCTTCACCACTACCACAATTCAAAGGCCTCAACTCTTCTTTGTTGTTGTTGTTGTTGTTGTTATGTGCCGTCGAGTCAGCCCCGACTCATAGCGACCCCTCCTTGGGTTTCCAAGGCAGTATCACTACGGAAGTAGGATTGCCCAACCTTCCTTCTGAGGAGTGGCTGGTGGGTTTGAACCACCAGCCTTCTGGTTAGCAGTCAAGTGCTTTAGCCACTATGCTACCAGAGCTCCCCAACTCTTCTTTAGTCTTCCTTATTCATTGTCCAGTTTATGTACAGGTTTCTCATAAGAACAATTATGCGTTCTGGAATTCCTATTCTTTACAATGTTATCCGTAATTTGTCATGATCCACCTAGTCTAATGTCTTTGCATAGTCAATAATACACAGGTAGACATCTTTCAGGTATTCTTTGCTTTTAGTTAAGATCCATCTGACATCAGAATTTCCCTTAATCTATAACCTCTTCTGAATCTAGCTTGAATTTCTGGCAGTTCCCTGTGTATGTGGTATTGCAAATGTTTTTGAATTGTCTTCAGGAAACTCTTACCTGTGTGTAATACTAATGATTTTTTTCAATAATTTCTGCATTCTTTTGGATTACCTTTCTTTGGAATGAGCACAAATATGGATCTTTTCCAGTCACTTATCCTGGTAGCTGTTTCCAAATTTCTTGGCATAGATGAATTAGCACGTCCAGCACTGCATTCATTTGTTGAAAAATCTCAGTGAGTAATCTGTTAATTCCTGGAGCCATGTTTTTCACCAATGCCTTCAGTGCTGCTTGGACTACTTCCTTTGATACTATTTGTTCTTGATCATATGCTACCTCCTGAAATGGTTGAACACTGACCAATTTTTTTTTTTGGTACAGTGACTCTGTATTCCTTCGATCTTCTTTTGGTGCTTCCTGCATTGTCCAATATTTTCAGTCCTTCAATATAGCCACTCAAGGCTTGAACTTTTCCTTCAGTTCTTTCAGCCTGAGAAATGCCAAGCATGTTCTTCCCTTTTGATTTTCTAAGAGTCTTGCACATTTCATTATAATACTTTACTTTGTCTTCTTGAACTGCCCTTTGAAAACTTATGTTCAGATCTTCTACTTCATCATTTCTTCTATTCACTTTAGCTATTCTCTGTTCAAAGACACACTTCAGAGTCTCTTCTGACATCTCTTTTGGTCTTTTCTTCCTTTCCTGTCTTTTTAATGACTTTTTGCTTTCTTCATGTGTGCTTTCTTGTAGTCAAACACATATTTTTGGCCCTCATGGATTTGTTTGAATTTTCTTCAACTTCAACTTCCACTTTCATATGAGTAATTGATGGTCAGTAGTAAGCTATTGGCCTTATTCTGACTGATGATATTGAGCTTCTCCTTTGTTTCTTTCTACAGATGTAGTTAATCTGATTCCTGTGTATTACACTTGGTAAGGGCCATGTATATAGTTGCCATTTTTGTTGCTGAAAAAAGGTATTTTCAATGAATAAGTCATAAGTCATGCAAAATTCCTATCATGGGATCTCCAGAGTCATTTCTGTCACCAAGGCCATATTTTCCATGTAACAATGCTTCTTCTTTGTTTCCAACTTTCACATTCTAATCACCAGTAATTATCATGGCATCTTGGTTGCACACTTGGTCAATTTCAGCAGAACTTGGTAAAAATCCTCAATTTCTTCATCTTTGGCATTAGTGGTTGATGCATAAATTTGAATAATCATTGTATTAACTGATCTTCCTTGTCCGAAAAAACAAAAACTAAATTCACTGCTGTCGATTCGGATCCAATTCATAGTGACCTCTCCTTGGGTTTCTGAGGCAGTATCACTATGGAAGTAGATTGCCCAATCATCCTTCTGAGGAGTGGCTGGTGGGTTTGAACAACCAGGCTTCTGGTTAGCAGTCAAGTGCCTTAGGCACTACGCCACCAGAGCTCGTTAGGCATATGGATATTATCCTCTCACTTTGACGGCATAGATCTTGAAATGTTCTTCTGGATGATGAATGCAATGCAATTTCACTTCAATTTGTCATTCCGGGTATAGTAGACCATATGACTGTCTGATTCAAAATGACTAATAATCCCCCCTCCTGCCCACCCATTTCAGCTCACTAATGCCTAGAATATCAATCTTTATGTGTTCCATTTCAATTTTTACAACCGCCAATTTTCCTAGATTGATACTTTGTACATTCCAGATTCTAATTATTAATGGATGTATGCAGCTGTTTCTTCTTATTTTGAGTTGTGCCTCATCAGCAAATGAAGGTCCTGAAAGCTTTACTCCATCCATGTCATTAAGGTTGCCTCTACTTTGAGGAGACAGTTCCTCCCCAGTTGTATTTTGAGTGCCTCCCAACTTGAAGGGCTCATCTTCTGGCAATATATCAGACAGTGTTACACTGTTATTCGTAAGGTTTTCAGTGGCCAGTTTTTTCAGAAGTGGATGGCACTGTCCTTTTTCCCAGTCTGTCTTAGTCTGGAAGCTCTGCTGAAACTTATCCACCATGGGTGATCGCGCTGGTATTTGAAATATTGGTGGCATAACTTCCAGCCCCACAGCAACCACAAGCCACAATATGACAAGCTGACAGATGGGTGGTGGCTAGAATTTCTAGAAGAAAATAATTATAGGTACATATTATATAGTTTGGGCGCTCTGGTGACATAGTGCCTAAGGCATTTGACTGCTAACCAGAAGGCTGGTGGTTCAAACCCACCAGCCACTCCTCGGAAGGAAGACTGGGCAATCTATTTCTGTAGAGACACCACCTCAGAAACCCAAGGAGGGATCACTATGAGTCAGAATCAACTCGATGGCAGTGAGTTTGGTTTTGATTTTATCATATAGTTCACACTATCCCACAAGGATAAATCTTAGTATAGTTTATAATAAGCGTTTACAATTTCTGTAGCATTTTAGAGTTCAGCAAGTGCTTTTTTGATACACTGCTTCTTCTAATTTGATGGGTAGAATAAAGGAAAACAGGTTTGACTGCAGCAACTCCAGGGACAGAGAACACTCTGCCTTGAGAGGCAAACGATTATTTTAATAGAGACCACCAACACTTAGAAAGTTCTTTCTCAAATTAAGCTGAAATCTCTCCTCTTTCCATTTCCATGCAAGGGTCTTAATTTTTCTTTCTAGCACAACAGAGGATTTGTGCTTTCTCATACGTACCATCGAAAGCTAGCAACAGCCATCAAGACACCATACCCTTCCCCCATATAGAATTCTCTTCTACAGGCTAAATCGTTGTTAGAGAAGAAGTTCCAGAACCCTCAATGATTGTTCACCTTCTCTGGATGCATGCTAGCTAGTCTGAGGTAGTGCTTTCTTTAAGTATAGTGATTAAAACTGAACACAAGAGCCCACAACAATTGTTGATAGGAATGTAAAATGGACAACCATGATAGAATACATCTTGGTAGCTTCTCAAAAAGTTGAACACAGAACTACCATATGATCCAGCAGTCCCAACCCTAGGTATATATCCAGAAGAACTGAAGGAAGGAACATACAGAAACCTGTACACCAGTGTTCACTGTGGCACTTCTCACTATAATCAAAGGGTGGAAACAACTGAAATGTCCATCCACAGGGGAATGGATAAACAAAATGTGGTATATACACACAATGGAATACTACTCAGCCTTACAGAAATCTTTATGTATGCCACTATGAGGGTAAATCTGGAAAACATCATGCTGAGAGAAATAAGTCAGTCACAAAAGTACAAATTTGTATAAAACCACTTGTATGAAAAAAGTAAATATACAGAAATCAAAGATTATTATTGGTTACCAGGGGTGGGGGGAGTGCTAGGTGTCATAAATGGTTAAGCACTAGACTGCCAACTGTGTGAACCCACCAGAGGGGCCTTGGAAGATAGGCCTGTTGATATGCTTCCAAGAGGTCATAACCTCAAAAAACCCTAAGGAATGGATCCACCCTGCACACATGGGGCTACCCTGAGTTGGAATTGACTCAACAGCAACTAATAACAACAGGGTTGGAAGGGACAGTTTTTGTTTAGGGGGCGTTGAGTTTATATTAATGGTGGTGAAATGATTTGGAAGACAGGCAGAATGATTTTACAACTTGAAGAATGTCATGAATGTCACTGATTCGTACAAATAGAAATTTTCGAGATAGAGTATGTTTTGTGATGTATATTTTCACTACAGTTGAGAAGAAAAAAAAAACAACAAAACCCACTAGAAGTCTGAGCAACCCAGACTGTAAAAGGATGGGGTCATGTATTGTCATGCTGTGTATTCTGTTTATTTCATTTGTGCAAGTCTTGTCTCCTTAAAAAGGTTGTGTGCATCTTCCTGGACAGGTGTGATGATTGTCATGGGGTAATGAAATATTATGGGATTCAGAGTTTGGAAAGTTGAATACTCAATTCTTACTTCTGTCACATATAATAAAAATAATGTTGGGTTGTTGTTGTTATGTGCCATCAAGTTGGACCTGACTCATAGTGACCCCTCCTTGGGTTTCTGAGGCAGTATCACTACAGAAGTAGATTGCCCAACCTTCCTTCTGAAAATAATAGCTAAGTTAATTGAACATATAAAATATGTCAGGCACTCTTCAAAGCATTTTCCATGTATTAACTCTTTTAGTATTTACAGTGACCCAATGAAGTAGGTCATGTTATTATCACTGTTTTACAGATCAGGAAACTAAGGAACAGAGAAGTTAGTTGCCCTAGATTACACAACTAAGTAAGTGACAGAGCCTGGGCTCAAACCCAGGTAATCTTGTTCCAAAATCAGAACCATTAACCACTATGCTGAACTGTCCCTTGCTTAAAAATGACATTAAAGTTCTGTCCAATTCTTTCAATATATTTTCACCTGCTTCTCTTATTTGATTCTAATCATGAACAGACTAGGAAACAGGATCAGAGACACTAATCATTACAAAGGTCAAAGGTAATTCCGGATTTATTATCACACAAATAAATAGCAGAATTGGGAATGAAACTTAGATCTCCTAGTCTCCTCATCTGTGCAGTACACATAATAACTTCTACTGTATGTGGTTGTTTTGAGAATGAAATGTGCTTCCAGATGTCAAGGTGTCCAAAACACTGACTGGTTACCACTTAGCTCTCCACTTGATTATTTATTCATTTTATTGGTCACTGTGCTGTAGTTGTTGTTGGGTGTCACTAAATTGATTCTGACTTACAGTGATTTCATGTGACAGTACAACTTCCCCATAGGGTTTTCTAGGCTATAATCTTTACTGGAGCAGATCACCAGGTTTTCCTCCCACAGAGTCACTGGGTAGGTTCAAAATGCTACCTTTTTTGTTAGCAGCTGAGTGCTTAACTGTTGTGTCATCAGGGCTGCACTATGTGACCAAAACCCACTGCCATCAATTAATTAATTCTGACTCATAGGACCCCCATAGGCTTTCCCAGGCTGTAAATCTTTACGGAAGCAGAATGCCTCATCTTTCTGCCATGACTAACAGCTGAATGCCTTACAACAGCATCACCAGAGCTCCACTGTGCTAGGTGCATGGAAATTCCATACACACTAGATCTGTCAGACACCTAGTTGGCCTTCTCTGGCTGCAGTGGTGAATTCTAAGTTGCTGTCTTGATGGACTCTCTAGGTCATCCTATTCCCTCTTACCATGGAGACACTTGTCATTGAGGGCAGATTCAGCAGTAGCCCTAAACAAATGTGAGTTCAGTAATGCTCTGGAAAGAGGGTGAACAATTAGGTACCTGAAATCAAAGCAGACATGCTGTAGGAGGGTGTCCGTAGCCAGTTTAGAGGGTGCTTCTTACCACTCCCTGGATAGAGCTCCCGCCATTCCACCACGTACTCCTTGACAGCAGAGGCAGCGCTCCTGGGAGGCTCCCAAGTCACCATCATGTTGTTTATGCCCTCTGAGTGTGCAGAGACCTGGAGAGGAGCCAGCAACCCTTTATGGGGGAAAAGGGAATAAAATCACAGTGGGTAAAGATGCATGGAAAACTACAACTCATCCAAAGTTGAAGTTTTAGGAAGAAAAGATTTTTATTTTGTAAGGACTGCAGATTCACACATTTAAATTCAACCTACTTCTTGGTTCATGGCTGCTATAGGGGCAAAGAGGTGCTTTCTTCTGACCTCCTCTAACTACACAAGAGGAAGACAGAATCACCATCAGCAGCCCAAGACCTGTTCTTATGAGGCCAGACATGCCACCATCTCCAGCTCTCTTACTAACCTTGTCACCAACCATTCCTCCTGTGGCACCCTCCACCTTTCTGCTGGTTTGATAATTTGCTGCAGTGATCACACAGAACTCACAGCTGATGGGGTTTATTAGGGAAGCAACAGTCTGCAACTCAAGTTCAGGAACATGCTCAGTCTCTCTCAGCCAGCCATCTCTGTCAGCTGACCATTTCTCTCAGCCTCTCTCAGTACCACATCTCTCTCTCTCAAGCAATGCATCTTCTCTCATATCTCTCTCAGCAGTGCATCTCTCTCAGCAGTGCATTACTTTCAGTAGCACGTCCTTCTCAGTTGGCAGTCAGAGAGATTCCTTCTGCCTCTAGGAAGGCTCATTTTGAGCCTGACAGAGGGGCAAAACTAACCAATCCCAACATCAGAATTCTACACACCTGAGAGAGAGCTAACTTCCCAGAGATTACTTCATGCTGCTTCAACAGAAATATCCCAGGTAAATAACTTTAACAATCAGGTGCTCAGTTGCTCATGGCAAAGTGGGAGTTACAAAGACTATGGCTAGAAAAGCCAAACCATGTAATTTACTACACCATAATGGCAAACCAGCATCATCAACTTGTATAAGAACCCCATGTAGTGTTATTTTAAAAATGATTGTCCCCTTCATCTACCATTCCTCTTTCTAGTCCTATGTTTCCATAAAAGCCTGCTCTAGTGAATGTAATATGCATCCATCTAATCCATCTCCCACTGTTGCAGTGCAGGCAATTCCAACTCATGGTGACCCTGTGTGTGTTAGAGTACAACTATACTCCACTGGGTTTTCAGTGGTTGATTTTTTGGAAGTACATTGCCAGCCCTTTGTTTCAAGGTATCTCTGACTGGACTCAAATTTGGAGCTTTTTGGTTAGCAGCTGATTGAATTTACTACTTGTACCACTCCATTGTTTATTTAGGCACATATGTATCCTTGAAAATAAACATTGCTTTATGCTTGTGTTTTATTTTCATGAAACATATTGTGAATCTAATCTAATGCTTTTCCTCACTGTTTTTGTCCCACTCAACATTATGTTTCTGAGATCTACTCATCCTGCTGTTACATGCAGCTCATTTCTTCGAACTGCTGCCTGAACACTTTCCTTGTCCAGTCTCCAAGTTGGAGTGGTCTCCAAGTTCCTTCCAATTCCCTGATAACACCTCTGTGGCTATGTGAGAGTGTCTCTAGGGATATCAGCCCAGAATTGCTCACTTATAGAGTAAATGCACGTATTATTTCATTACCTACTGCCAGATTATTCTTGAAAATAGCCTTACAGTGACCCTCTGACAAGAAAAGTGTGACAGTTTTCATATCCCACTTGTTATTTTTTGACTTTCTAATTTTTGCCAATCTGACACTTGTAAAGTAGTATCTAACTGTGGTCTTATTTTTATCTTCTGATTTCTTATGAGGCTAAGCCTCTCTTCATGTATTACTAGACTTTTGGCTTTCCCTTCCTGTGATCTGCCTAACCATATACTTAGCTCATTTTTTTCTGTTGAGTTTCCTGTCTTCTCTCTGATTTGCAAAAGAGCCTTTTGAATTCTAGATATTAATCACTTCTCAGTTTTCAACGCTAAAAACATTTTACCGCAGTCAGTCAGTTCTCTGATAACTTTATGATGTTTGTTGCACATAAACAGTTACTTTAATATAGGTAGATGTATCCATAGTTCATGTATTTTGGATCTTGGGTATGGTATCCTTTCCCTTCCTGGCCTCACATGGCTATTCAGTCACATTTTCTCCTATTAACATGTAGTTTTGCTTTTCAGATTTGGGTTTTTAATCCAAATTCATTGGAAGGTTTTTTTTTTTTTTTTAAAGTAGTATGGGGAATGAATTAAACTATTAATTTTTCACACAGTGAGCCAATTTTCCCCAAACCATCCCTACATAGTCCCTCCATCCCCTTGTTCTGTGTATTTATGAGTGTTTCCGGAGTTGTCCTCCTCATTGAACACACTTGGCACTTTATCGAGCTTTGTAATGTCTGACTATTTGGTCAGCAATTTTCTTCCTCTTTTTGCTCTTCTTTTTTCAGAGTAATATTAGATATTCATGAACCTTTATTCGATATAACTTTTAGAATCACTTTGTCAGAGCCCCCAAATACTCCAGCAGATTTTTTTAATTAAAATTAAATGATAGTTCAATTTAGGGAGAATTGATAACTGTTATTACGTTGTTACAATGTTATTTTGCCCCATTCAAAATGCTGTTATTTATTTATTTATTGTTGTTTTTAATTACTCAGCTCTCCTTTGATATCTTTTAAAGGAGTTTTAAAAATTCCTCAAAGTTTTCATGCATTCTCTGTTAGGTTGATTTCTTAATTCCAAGACATTTTATTCTTTCTGTTTGCTATCTAAATGGGCTCTTATTTCTGACTACTTTTTTTTTTTTTTTTTTACTATTACTCTGTATATGTTGATCTTATTTCTGGTAAACTTGATAGTTGTAATGATTTATCTTTTAAATGGCCTTCTTGAATTTTCTATGTAAATAATATTAGCTGCAAATTTAACATATCTCCTCCCTCTAATCTTTGTATTAAACCTCTTACTGTCTTTTTTTAAAAAAAATCTTATTTCTAATTTTAAAGGGAATGTGGTACATGTTTTTGTTAGTCTTCCAAAAGTAAGAAGTTCTTTTTTATTTCTAGTTTTCAAAGTTTTGGTTTTTATAAAAAGTTTATAAAATTTTGCTAAGTTCTCTTTCTGCACCTGTTAAGAACATAGACTTTCTTTTTTCTCTTTTATTATTAATGTGATAAATTACATTGACATAAATAGGCATCAACCCTCTTTGATCATCCTGCACTATTTTAAGATGTTAATATTTTAACAAATTTAAATGATGTAGAATATTACAGATAAAGTCCTCCCCCCACTGGTGATATTTATTTTATGAACCAATCTATTATGTAGCTGAAAGATCACCTCTGGGAGTAATTTCCTTTCAAAGTTTACTCATTATCTCAGGGCAGTCAGCTCAGGGGCTCCTCTAGTCTCAACTGGTCCAATAAATCTTGACTTTTTAAGAATTTCGGTTTTGTTCTTCTTTTCTCTCCTATTTTATCAGGGTCCATCTATTATATCCCTGATTAGAATGATTGGTATTGGTAGCCAGGCACGATCTAGTTCTTCTGGTCTCAGGGTAGATGATACTGCAGTTCATGCAGGCTATTCATCCTGAGACAAATTACTTCTTTGAGTCTTTAATTTCCTTCTTTCTCTTTTGCTTCAGATGAGTAGAGACCGATAGTTGTATTCTGCACTAATTTTTAATACATGTATTGGATTCAAGTAGCTAATATTTTATTTAGGTTGTGTATCAATATTCTCAATATTAGCCCATATTTTTTTGTGTATAGTCCTTATCTGTTTTTAATATCAAAGTTAAATTAGTTCCACAAAGCAGCTTTCCTTATTTTCTATTTTCTGCAACAATCTGAATAACAGAAATTATCTATACCTTCAAAGTATGTTGTTGTTGTTATGTGCCATCAAGTCAGCCCTGACTCATAGTGACCCCTTCTTGGGTTTTCGAGGCAGTATCGCTGCAGAAGTAGGATTGCCCCACCTTCAGAGTATAGTGGTCAAAAACTCTGGGCCTGGAGCTTTTTCGGAGAGGGCAGTTGAGTATAAAGAAATTTTTGGTTCTTACTTCAATTTCTTTTACGGTTGTTCTTATAGTAAATTATCATTATTATTATTTTAAAAATAATCCAATGCTAATTTTGACATTTTATATTTTTTCCAAAATTTATTCATTTCATCTAAATTTTAAAGTTTATTGGGTAAAAATATATTCACTACCACCACCCTTTTTTGGTATTTGGTTTATTTGCATCGTCTTTTTTTTTTTCCTCCATTGGTCTGATCAGAGGTTTATCTATCTTATTAGGCTTATCAACAAACCAGCTTTAGATGTTATCAATCATCTCTATTTGGTTTTAAAAAAATTATTGTTATTGCCTATTTTATTGATTTCTGTCCTTGGCTTTATTATTTCCTTCTTTCTCTTTTCTCTGAGCTCATTACCTTTATTCCTCTTATTTTTATGTGATAGTTTTAAGCTGGATAAAAAATTCAAGGGTCTTTACTGTGTTCAATTTGAAGTTATTACACCACTTTGTATTACATTTATTAAAAGTTATTACATTTGCTTTGGTGGTGTTGATATAGCCCATGTACTTCTGGTTCTTGTTCCTTTGAAGGTTCTTTGCTTCTTCTTTATGAATGTTTTCAGAATTTTCCTCTTGGACTTTGAGGTTCTTAAATTTCACTATAAATTTTTTAAAAAATTATTATGTCCAGTTTACTACTCTCTGGGGCCTTTCAATCTGAGTTTCTTTAATTCTGCAATATTCCTGATCATTCATCTTCAGATATTTCTACCCTTCCATTTATTTTTTTCTCTTACCGAGACTTCTTTGAGATGGTGTTATCACTTCTATTTATATTCTTTGATTTAATTTGAACTTTTTTCATTTTTTAACTTCTTTTGTCTTTTTTAATACATTCTGGAAGATGAGTAGGGGTTGCTATGAGTCAGAATTGACTCAACGTCAAGAAGTTTGTTTGTTTTTTTGGTCTGGAAGAGTGTGTTCCCTAGTCTATCACTCACTAATTTAATCTTCAGATGAGTTTTTTCTGCTATTTAATCCATGGGCCAAATTCTTTATTTCAACAATATACTTTTAGTCCTGAATCTCTCTATTTGTGCTTCCTCACTACTATCTGTCTCTGTGTTTCTAGGGTCTTATCTCCTAAGGATATTTATTATTCTAACTCTCATTCTGGTTCTGTCTGTTGTGTTAATTCTGTTTCCTATGATATAGATTGTTTTGTTTGTTGTCTTTCTTTCTCAGTACTTGAGCTCCTCAGATTTCACCTGATTTTCTCCTTTGGGATCATAGTTTATTTTCTTGGATTGATCAGCAACCTTGGCCTTTATTTATTAATATTTTTATGGAGAGAGGAGTGAAGGCGTAGCTGTAGCCCATGCTTCACTGGGTAAGTTCAGGGCAGGGAAGAAGAACTTTTTTGGGGGTAAAGCTCCAGGACACAGTGCCTCTAGAAGTCCCAAGGTTCCCTGTGGGCATACCTCACACCCCCAGAACCTATCAGCACCTCTACTGCAAGCATTCTTCATGGGACAGAGAACTGCTATTCTCATTTGTAATTGCCAGGCCTGTTGGGCTATCCTACTTCCGTAGTGATACTGCCTCGGAAACCCAAAGAGGGGTCGCTATGAGTCGGGGCCGACTCAACGGCAAACAACAACAACATGTGGTGGTGGCAGGAGGAAAGGCTCTAGGGCCAGCCAGCTCACAGGTACTCTTACTTTTCAACTTTCCGCCCTAGTTGAATTCCAGGGCTTCCTTGAAGTTTTCTCTGTCTTGTTCTGCTGCTTCCAACTGCAGCAGTTGCAGTCATTTTCCTGCTTCTGCAGTAGAGGTTGCTGGGCAGTGATCAGCCCTGACAATGCAGGCAAGAGGAAAATGCATAACTAGAAAGTATTCCCTCAGCTCTCCCTGTTTCATGACCTGTCCCTGTCCAATCCTGGTACAGCAATCAATAACAACATTCCCCATTACACAGGGGCTCAGCCACCCACCTCCTTATCTCTCCTGCACCATTTTCAGGGCTTTGGTGGTAAGAGCCTGTAACCTGTGTATTGGCCATCTCGTCAGGATCTGGAATTCCCCAGTGGTGGTTTTTCCTTTATTTGGTTTTGTATCTGATGTTCCAGTTATAGTGTGGTATTACTTTGGGGAGTCAAATTTATTGATTCAGCAAATACTTAATGAGCACATAAGGTTTACAAGACCCTCTGCCGGGGGATGGGATATCACCCAAGAACTTTTTTAACCACTGCTCCTGCTTTCCCTGGAATTAGCTGAGTAAATCAACTTAGCATTGCCTACAGCCTCAGCCTCTGAGTCACCATGCTTGCCAAGAACAAGCTGGAATTTCCTCCCCTGTGATGTTTGTCAGGGCATGTTTTCCCCTTTAACACTTTGCTAACAAATCACCTTCTTCCTGTCACCTCCCCAAATTATTCCTTTAGCCTTAATCATTCAAATTTCCATCTCTATTTTCACTGAGAGCTTCTGTATAGGGTTAAGCAGTTTCATAGAATATTTGAAAAAAGTGTCCTCTTAAGAAATAGGTGGCTTGTTTTCAGTCCAGCTCTGCCACTAACTGTATATATGATTTTGGCTAAGTTACTTCACCTCTTGGGGGCCTCAGACTCTGACATCTGGTTGAGTCTCTGTTTATGATTATACTGGCTTCTGACCCTTCCCATAGTTCAAAAGCTCTTGAGCGCAGGAACTGGGTCTTTGAACTATCAAATACACTTTTTTGTTGACTAGTGGATTTAACACACATTCAAGTGTCATTATAAAGCAACAAAATTGTGCTTGTGTCTCTTGATACTCAATAACATGGCACCTGCATTTTACAATAAATGTATCCCTAGTCTCGAAATGGACAAAATTCTGCCTGTCAGAGCATTATTTTCCCTCCCAAGAAGGAAAGATATTTTTATGAATAGTGTGAACATACATTGAAAGAGAAAACCAAAAAAAAAAAAAAAAACTTCACTGCCATCAAGTCGACTCCGACTCATAACAACTCCCATTGGGTTTTCCAGGCTGTAAATCTTTATGGAAGTAGATTGCCCCATCTTCCTTCCACAGAGTGGCTAGTGGATTTGAACCACTGACCTCCCAGGTAGCAGCCAATTGCCTTATCCACTAAGCCATCAGAGAGGGAGACACAAAAATCATGGGACTCTATTCCTACAGATGTGAGACAAGTGCCTTCAAGGACAGAGACATACACCTTGCCAAGTTGTCCCCTTGGGATGCACAGCTACTTGTATTGGATGGTTGAAATGTAGTCTTAGGAGAGGCAATAGGCCCTTGAGATTCGAATATGCCAAGGACCCTGTTAGCTACAGCTCAGTTCTACAGAACTGTCTCAATGTTTTAACTCTCCACACCTCTGCATCAACCCTCATCCTTACTTACATCTGTCCCTTCTTAGAGGGAGAAATCTTCTTCTTCTCTCTTTTTGTTACTGGTTCCCATCATCTCCTATCTTTCCAAGGATTCCATTCCATCAATTATCATCTCCTTCATTTATCGTCATGCTCTCTCTTACCCTGGATCTGTCAATTTATAGGACCACTCAGCCTTCACTCAGAAAATACCAACTTGTCTCCATACTTTATTCAGATGTTACCTCGTGTCCAACCCCACTTTACAGCTTTTCTCTCTTTCTCAAGCTTCCTCTGCTTATCTCTAGCCTAAGATTTAGTATGTTGCGAGGTGCCGTGGAGTCACTTCTGACTCATAGCAAACTGACTCTTCTCAGAACTCATAGCATGCTGTTTCATACAACAGGATGAAACACTGCCCAGTCCTGCACTGTCCTCACAATCATGGCTCTGTTTCAGCCCATTGTTGCAGCCTCTATGCCAATCCATCTTGCTGAGGGTCTTCCCCTTTTTTGCTCACCCTCTACATTACCAAGCATGATGTCCTTCTCCAGGGAATAGTCCCTTCTGACAACCTGACCAAAGTACAAGAGGTGAAGTCTAGCCATTCTTGATGATGATGATGATGATGATGATGATGATTTGGGTACAGAGCAAATTCATTTTCCATACAAAGTTCATACACATTTTGTTTCATGACATTGACTGCAATCCCCATAATGTAATAGCTCTCTTTCCAGTTCCTTCCTGTGGTTATCTTTTCCCTGTGTCTTTTCCTTTGGATTCCTGCCCTCTGAGCTATGTCCCTGTGCAAATACTGCCCTTCTGATCTCCCACTGTTGATTGTTCTAAGGAATATACCTACCTGGTACAAATTCACCTTATGCACCTGTTTATTCTTTGGCTCTGGTAGCATAGTGCCTAAGGCACTTGACTGCTAACCAGAAGGCTGGCGGTTCAAACCCACCAGCCACTCCTCGGAAGGAAGGTGGGGCAATCTACTTCCATAGTGTTACTGCCTCAGAAACCCGAGGAGGGGACACTATGAGTTGGGTCCGACTCAACGGCACATAACAACAATAACAACATTGTTTGGCTGGAAGCCACAGGAGTGAGTTCAATTTCAGATCCAAAGGGTGACTATGGGCTATAGTCTCAGAAGTTTCACCAGTCTCTATCAGACCAGTAACCCTGGCCCTTTTTTTTTTTTTTTAATGATTTTGAGTTTTGTTCCACACTTCTCTCCCACTGTACCTGGGACCTCCTATTTTGATCCCTTTCTGAGTGGTTGACAGTGGTAGCCTGGCACCATCTAGTTCTGGTCTCACAGTCATATAGGATGAAGTTTGCATGGTCCACATGTTTTCATGTGTCTTTAGTTTTTTTTCATTCTTCTTTGCCTCAGATGACAAGAAACCAATTGTTGGACCTTAGATTGGAAGTCTGGCCATTCTTGCTTCTAAGGAGCATTGCAGCTGTACTTTTTCCAAGACAGATTTGTTCATTCTTCTGGCAGTCCATTGTATTTTCAATATTCTCTACCAACACCACAATTCAAATGCATGAATTCTTCTGCGGTCTTCCTTATTCATTGTCCTGCTTTCACATGCATATAATGTGATTGAAAATACTATGGCTTGCACTGGGCTTAGCTCAGTCCTCAAAGTGACAGCTTTGCTTTTTAACACTTTAAAGAGGTCTTTTGCAGCAGATGTGCACATTGCAATATGATTTCTTGACTGCAGAGCTTCCATAGGTGTTGATTATGGATCCAAGTAAAATGAAATCCTTGATAACTTCAAACTTTTCTCCATTTGTCATGTTATTGCTTATCAGTCCAACTGTGAGGATTTTTGTTTTCTTTATGTGGGTGTATAATACATATGGAACGTTGTAGTCTTTGATTTAATCTGTAAATATTTCAAATCCTCTTCACTTTCACCAAGCAAGATTGTGTCATCTGTATATCACAGGCTGTTGATCAGTCTTCCTCCAATTCCAATGTCCCGTTCTCCATATAGTCCAGCTTCTCAGATTATTTGCTCAGCATACAGACTGGATAAGTATGGTGGAAGGATGCAACCCTGACACACACTTTTCCTGATTTTAAACCATGTATCCTTCCCTTGTTCTGTTCAAAAGGCTGCCTTTTGGTCTATGTATAAGTTTCTGCATGAGGACAGTGAAGTGATCTGGAATTCATATTCTTTGCAATATTAATCATAATTTGTTATGATCCACACAATCAAATGCCTGTGCACAGTCAATAAACCACAGCTAAATATCTTTCTGGTAGTCTCTGCTTTCAGCCAAGATCCATCTGACATCTGCAGTGACATTCCTTGTTCCACATCCTCTTTCATCCACCTTAAATTTCTGCAGTTAGCTCACTGTTGAGGTACTGCTGCAATAGTTTTTTAATTATTTTCAGCAAAATTTTACTTGCATATGATTGGATCACCTGTCTTTGCAATGTAGACAAATATGGATCTCTTCCAGTTAGTTGGCCAGGTACTTGTCTTCCAAATTTCTTGGCATAGATGAATGAAAATTTCCAGTATTGTATCCATTTGTTGAAACATCTCAGCTGGTATTCCATCAATTCTTGGAGCCTTTTTTTTTTTTTTT
>NW_006921603.1:20553321-20602561 GCF_000298275.1 Orycteropus afer afer | reverse complement strand
GGGTTTGAACCACCAGCCTTCTGGTTAGCAGTCAAGTGCCTTAGGCACTATGCTACCAGAGCTCCTACAGTTACTATAATGTAGTACAATTTACTTGTTTCTGTCTGTCCTTCCACTTGACTATAAATAACTTCAGGACTTTGGCTATAATTTAACACATTGCTGAAATCTAATTCCCTTTTGTAGTATATGCTGAGCAAATGATTGTTGAATGAATAAAGTAAAGGATAACTCTAAAATAATGAATGTGGCATTTGAAGAAGTTGTTACTAAATCTAAATAAGGAATCTGGAATGCATCCATCAAATTCATGAGATTCATATCAGTAACATCCATCTGTGGTGAGATTTTAAGAAGTAATGTGTTTTCATCATTTTTAAAGCAGCAACATCATTGGTATGCTTTCAATTTCCTCCATAGAATTAACTTTAAAAAATTATATACATAGTATTTAGTCACTGAAGATAAATTCAAAAATATATAAAAAGCTAAAAAGGAGGAAAAATTATCCATAATCCCATGATGCAGAGATAACCTCTCAACATTTCTATAGACATTTTTTTCCTATACAAAAATGTATGTTCATGCATATATATAATTTAAATGTCATTATCCCATATAGACTTGGAAAGCTGACTTTTTAACTAAGGGTAATAAATGCATTTTTCCATATACATAAAAACAGCTATGATTGACATCACTTTAATGTTAGTTATGGAAGGCAGGTGAAGATCATGATGTATTTAACCAGTTGGTCCCCTATTGTTGTACATTTAGATAGTTTCTAGTGTTTTAATATTTCAAGCAATATTTCAACAAACATACATTTTTTAGCATTTATCCTATTATTTGTTCAGTATACACTTCTAATGGTACAATTTTGGGGTTGAAAGATATGCTAATATTTAAAGTTTGTTACATATTGCCAAATGGCTATCCATAAAGTTTCCTTCAAGGTCTCTGCCTTAGGTGCCTTCTTCATCTGAGGGAGAGATTAGACGTTGCCTGCCAAATATCCTATTCTCATCTTCTTTGGCAGGGACTATAGGAGCTCTGATGGCGTAATGCCTAAGGCACTTGACTGCTAACTAGAAGGCTGGCAGTTCAAACCCACCAGCCACTCCTCAGAAGGAAGGTTGGGCAATCTACTTCCATAGAGATACCACCACGGAAACCCAAGGAGGGGTCGCTGTGAGTTGGGTCTGACTCCATGGCACATAACAACAACAAATATTGTTGCATGAAGGAGTCCCTCAGTGCAAATGGTCCTGGTAAATTTAGCTGCTGATGGGAATGTAAGAGATTCACACCCACCCAAAGGTGCCTTGGAAGAAAGGTAGCAATCTCCTTCCAAAAAATCAGCCGCTGAAAACTCCATGGAATATCATTCTACTGATACATACAGGGTCTTGGTAAGTCAGAATCAACTCTGGCAACTAGCATTGCTGCTTGAAATAAATTCCTGAGCATCCTTTGTAGCTAAGTGTGATAAGGTGACCAACTGACGAGTAAGTACAAGTATTGTGTGTGATTTGTGGCAAAGCTCCTCAATATTGAGGGGGAAACCTTTCTTTTTACCTTCATTCCTTACAGTAAGAAAGGGGAAGATCCTCAACAAGATGGATTGACACAGTCACTGCAATGACAGGCTTAAGCATGACAGTGATTATGAGAATGGTGCAGGACTGGGCAGTGTTTCGTTCTGTTGTGCATAGGGTCGCTATGAGTTGGAGTTGACTTGATGGCAGCTAACAACAACAACAGAAGGTGATAGGTAGAGATATAGCGTCATCTTGGACCATTTCCATCTTGAGAAGGAAAGCCAAGCTTCGTAGAGGAAACAGAAAGACAGAGCCTGGGTTCTTGATAAGGTCATGAAGCTGTCACATCAGCCCTTGGCTGCCTACATCTGGACTTCTTTTATGTACGAGAATAGATAAGTCACTGGAGTCAGGCCCTTGGTAAGAGCAACTCTAACTCCTAACTCATACACCACCCAAAAACCAAAACCAAACTCACTGCCGTAGAGTTGGATCCGACTCATAGCGACCCCTCCTGGGTTTCCAAGGTGATATCACTACAGAAATAGATTGCTGAACCTTTATTCCGAGGAGTGGCCAGTGGGTTTGAACTGCCAGCCTTCTGATTAGCAGTCAAATGCCTTAGGCACTATGCCACCAGAGCTCCCATACCACCCAAGGTTATACCAATATTAACTTGTATTTTCGTCTAGTAGGGGCAGTGCCTAAGACATTTGGATGCTAACCAGAAGGTTGGTGGTTCAAACCCTCCAGCCACTCCATGAAAGGAAGATAAAGCAATTTACTTCCGTAAAGATTTACTGCCTTAGAAACTCAATGGGGGTCTCTGTGAGTTGGAATCCACTCAATGGCAGGTTTTTTTTTTTTTTTTCCTGTTACATATATAAATACATATACATATACATATATATATATATGTGTATATATATTTTCAGGTATATGAGTATGAGTGAAAATACATATAACTAAGATTTAACAATGCACATAAAATAATAATGCTTTGTAGAAGCTTCTTCGAAATGATGATTGCTAGGTCTACATGTAAATAAAATTGTTATATTGAATTTGAAGCAAGACTTTAATTATAGAGTTTCACTGTATTAGGAAAATTTAAAAAATGGTAGACTATTAATCTTGACATGCAATCCCTCTGTAATATGCAAAACAGCAGCAATATCCACTTTCTTGGCTACTCATAGATTTTTATCCTGAGAAGTAAATTATCAGAGGATGTGAGTTTGCCTCTGAAATACGTGACTCTGTATTTAGTTGGGAGTTCAGAAATACAGGTGATTGGATACAAATGCAAATTTGTATAATAAAGAGATTCAAGTGGAATTTTACTATAATTACTGTCGGTTTTAAAATGTTTTGACTATAGGTATAAAATGTTTTTTCTAGAACTAGAAAACACATATCACTCTTGCTTCTGTCAACATTAGTCAGATGTTAAGTGTTCAATTTAATATAACTACTGTTTCCTTAACTAACATTTATTAAGCACTTGCTTTCACAGGCAAACACATCCTCTGAAAATTTACTTCTCAGGATTAAAATCCATGATTAGTCAAGAAAGTGGATACTAGTGAAGTTTCTCAAGATCTATATTCCAAAGGGATTGCATGTCAAGATTTAGTCTAACTTTTTAAAAAATTTCCTAATAGTGTGAAAAGGAGCTCTGGTAACCCAGTGATTAAGCACTTGTCTTCTAACCAAAAGGTTGGTGGTTCAAAATCAACAGCTGCTCTGCAGGAGAAAGATATGGCAATCTGTTTCCATAAAGATTTATAGCCTTGGAAACTATATAGGGCAATTCTACTCTGTCCTATGGGGTCACTGAGTCTAAATCAACTAGACACCAGTGGGTTTTGTTTTTTTGTTATGTACTAGTCTTTATATCCAATCTCACAATGACCTGCAAGACAGGAAATACAATCCCTATTTTAGATAGGAGAAATTGGAAGCTCAGAAGTGTGAACTCACTTGCCCAAGGCAACTAACTCATAGAGTGAGTGGAAAAGATAGCTTCTGAAAGCTGTTGAGTCCAAAGCCTCAACTCCACGCTAGGCTAGGCTTGCAGGAGATAAGAGACTACTAAAACACAGCTTCCCACAAACAATATTAAAAAGAAATTGGTACTTACTTGCCCCACACAGGTCCATTATGTTAATATGAGTGGGCTGGGAACTGCCTTTTGAGTTGGCTGCAGACACAGTCACAGCCCAGCTCCCGGTTCTGGGAATGATCCAGGCACAGGAGGAGCTATGTGCTGAGATGTTCTTTAGTCTGGTCTTCCCTCCTGCTACTTCTTGCAAGGTCACCTTATAGTGGAGGATTTTTCCTCTTGCCTCTGCTATACTCAGATCCTGCAACAAAACACATCCACTTGCTATTTACTCTCAGATAAGATGGTCAGATCCTCCCTGTGTAGACCTCATATCCTGCCACAGAGGGCTACATCTCAGTGACTTTTTCATTGACATGTTCTCCTACCTTTCATTGCACACACATGCAGCCCCTCATTTAGAAAATTGATATTTGCTAAACATAATTCTTAAAAGCACATTAATTGTCCTTTTCCGCTTCAAATTGAAACTCACTAAGTGGGAGCTCTGGTAGCATAGTGCCTAAGGCACTTGACTGCTAACCAGAAGGCTGGCGGTTCAAACCCACCAGCCACTCCTCGGAAGGAAGGTTGGGCAATCCTACTTCCGTAGTGATACTGCCTCGGAAACCCAAGGAGGGGTCGCTATGAGTTGGGGCCGACTCGACGGCAAGTAACAACAACAACAACAACAAGAGTAGCCAATTTGATCACATTCAATGGAACAAATGTGAAGGCTGAACTCAGAAGATCTGAGTTTTAGTTACAGCTCTATCAATCAGCAGCTGCGTGACCCAGGGAAAGGTGCTCAACCCCACTGAGTCTCCATTTCTAAATTTGTCACACACACACATACACACACAGTAGAACTTTTTAATATAGCAAGTGCAATGTTGCTTAAGAAATCAAAAACAAGATTTTCAAAAGCTAAACTAGTAATTGCACACACAGTAAATTGTATTAGCCATCTGTACTAGGACACTCAAACCAAACCAAACCACTCCACACCATAGCCACTGCCATTGAGTCAATCCCAACTCGGCAACCACATAGGACAGAGCAGAACTGCTCCATAGGGTTTCCAAGACTATGAATCTTTGTGGAAGCAGACTACTTCATCTGTCTCTTGCAGAGCAGCTGGTAAGTTTGAACGGTTGAGCTTTTGGTTAGCAGCTGAATGCTTTAGCCATTGCACCCCTAGAGCTCCTCTAGGACACTCACACACTGTTTACAAATGTGCAACTAACAAGTTTTAAAATGGCAAAAATTCCAGTTGAGATTGTTTGGAAGCGATCCCAGAAAGTAAGCTAAAACTTAATTATTTGTATTGTAACCCAGTTTGGGCAAGGACCATGGGAAACAGAAGCATAGAAAATGGAGAATTTTCAGCACAGATAATTACCAAGACTAGCACTGGCAGTGCCCATCCGTGGTTTAAGCAGGGTGAGGAAGGCTTGGACAACCAGACTTTAAGGTTACAGTTTTCTTGGCAAGCTTATCTCTTCCATGCAAAAGGGGTCACCAGCTGCCTTTGCTGAGAGACACACCTTACGGTTAGCAAATGCCCCTTGACCTGGTTCCCTGCTTATCAAGCACAGGGATAATTTGGTTTCCTATATACTTTATCTGTCAGAAGAGGCTGAGCTAATATGTCCACTTAAGATTGTATTTTTTACTTTGAGTAAATTGGCCTTCTGATTATAATCTGGCTGCTAAAACAGTTAGCATACTAGAAGAGAATGTTCCGATCTGCTGACTCAAGCTTTCTGGCTGCCCAACAGCTGCTTTTCTCACTGCAAATTAATCCATTTTTTTTCTTCTTTTCCTTTTTTCTATTTCAGTCATGGGGAGCTGGACTAAGGCAGATCCTATCCTGGGTACCCTCCTGGACCTAAAAGCTCAAAACCAAAACCAAACATACTGCCATCAAGTCGGATCCGAGGCAGTATCACTACAGAAGTAGATTGCCCAACCTTCCTTCCAAGGAGTGGCTGGTGGGTTTGAACTTCCAGCCTTCTGGTTAGCAGTCAAATGCCTTAAGCATTAAGCCACCAGAGCTCCTTAAAAGCTCAAGACTGGATCTTAAACCACAGTAAACCATAGAGGTGAATCCTCTACGCTGGTGGTGCTTTCCATAGAAGATGCCCTTACGTACTGGCAAAAGCCAAGAATGTGAGTGTTGCAAACCTGCATCACAGCTGCTTACATGTGGTTGCTGTGTAGATTAAAACAAACAAGTGCTTTTTAAACTGTGATGTTCTGAACTGTTAATAAACAACATGGAATAGGTTAAATTAAAGCAAAAGCTGGTTAGGGAAGATCATTCCCTCAGCTATCACCCCATCCTTGGTATCGGTCTCTCCTACGGGTCTATGGGCAGAACAATTAGCTCCCTCCAATCCCATGCACCCCAACCCTAAGATGATCCCCAGTAGTTAACTGAGCTCACGTACAAAAAAGTGTTTCAGTCCCACTTGGACAATTAAGGAAAAAGTGCTCTAATTGGAAGAAAAACCCCTTGCAAATCATTCTTTATCACTTCCCTCTCACTGTCTTTCATAGATACCCAAGAAATCTGATTCAAATGGACGACAAACTGCTGAGTGAAGGGGGAACATGTCAAGTTGTCTTGGACCCAGTGAATTTAAGCAGTGACTGCTGTGGAAATGGTGCAGTAGCTGGTCAGCAAAAAAGGGGAAGATGCTCGACAAGATGGATTAACACAGTGGCTGCAACGATGGGTTCAAGCATAGCAAGGATTGTGAGGATGGGGCAGGACTGGGCAGTGTTTCATTCTGTTGTACATGGGGTTCTATGAGTTGGAGCCGACTCGACAGCATTTAACAATAGAAGGCTAATCTAACAATAAGTGGAAATGTGGCTGAGTCACACTGAACTAATAAACAGAGGTGTGGATCTGAAAGATGAATGAAGGTTCCCAGAGACCAGTGAAGCCTCAGACCCAAAGCCTTAACTTTTCCCCTCCATATTCCATGTTTTAGAGTTGAAAATATCAGTGAAAATGTGGAGGTGATATGCAGGTAGCTGTGCAAGTAAATATGGTAGCCTGTGTGACGTGCTTGTGCAAAACATGAAGCTCAAGTTTTGGGATAAAGGTTATTCTCTCTCAGGTAATTGGTCTCCTTTACAAAATTGGAAAACAAGCCTAACTTGTCCATCAGGCTCCACTAAATGAAAAACAGGTATAAAGCCAGCTGGGCATCAGTATAATCAGTATAATTAATATGGCCCTGATGGAATGGAATAGCATCACAGAACTGCAGAACAGGAATGAATTCTAGAGATGAACAATTGATTCTACATTTCATTTTATAAATGGGGAAACAAAGGCTCAGGGAAGTGAAGATACTTACTCAAGGTATAAATGGAGGAACTGGGAGTGGAATAGAGGGACCCTAACTTCTAGACCTCTGGTAGGATGTTTGTTGTTAGTTGCTATCAAGTTTACCCCCGACTCATGGTGACCCCATGCAAAATGGAACAAAACATTGCCTGTTCCTGCTATCTCTATGATCAGTTGCAGATAAGACCATTGTTTCCTTAGGTTTTTCACTGGCTGATTGTAGGGTGTCAGGCCTTTCTTCCTAGTCTGTCTTCATCTGGAAGCCCCACTGAAACCTGTTCAGTGTCATAGTGTTGTTGTTGTTGTTGTTATGTGCTATCTAGTACTGCTCCTTAAAGCCTGAGACAATGAACTGGTAAGTATGGGATCCATGTTTCATAGTTGGAATCACAATCACCCTTCTTGCCAAAAGTTGTAAAGCAGCTTCTCTAATTGTGAGGTTGTGGTCGGTCCATTCTGAGCAAGTTAAGCATGAGTTCTGGCATGAGTTAAACAATTTAGTGAGGGTGGGAGCACAGAATTCCTTTCATCCAGAGCCAGCAGGCCCCTGCAGACCCAAGGAGCTAGCTGACTCTTCCCAGATAAGCTTATTTTTGCTCTCAAACCAAATCAAACTCACTGCCTTCGAGTGGATTCAATTCATAGTGATCCCTCCTTGGGTTTCCAAGGTGGTATCTCTATGGAAGGAGCTCTGGTGGCATAGTGCCTAAGGTATTTGACTACTAACCAGAAGTTTGGTGGTTCAAACCCACCAGCCACTCCTTGGAAGGAAGGTTGGGCAATCTACTGCCATAGT
The DNA here is from genome assembly GCF_000298275.1 of Orycteropus afer afer. Taxonomy (NCBI): domain Eukaryota; kingdom Metazoa; phylum Chordata; class Mammalia; order Tubulidentata; family Orycteropodidae; genus Orycteropus; species Orycteropus afer. The sequence goes on along the minus strand of NW_006921603.1, from coordinate 20,594,756 downwards.
GATACCACCTCGGAAACCCAAGGTGGGGTCGCTATGAGTCAGATCCTACTTGAGGGCAGTGAGTTTGGTTTTTTTGGTTTTATCTCAACAGAAGTAGATTGCTCAATCGTCCTTCTGAGGAGTAGCTGGTGGGTTTGAACCACCAGCCTTCTGGTTAGCAGTCAAATGCCTTAGGTACTATATTACCAGAGCTCCTTCCGTAGAGATACCAGAGCTAGTGCTCAATTGATAATTGACAATTTATGGGTCAATTGTCACATTTAGCCCTCATAACTTCCCATTCTGATGAGGGTCTGAAGTTTGGAGAAGTTAGGGAACTGTCTCAAGTAGACCTTTAAAAAAGTAATGTGAAGTTTTTAGTGTGCCCCCTGGTGGACGTGAGAGAGGAATGAGATACCCTGGATGTGCTATCTGGCATCCCTGGGTGATTGTTGTTGTTTTGTGCCATCAAGTCAGACCTGACTCATAGCGACCCCTCCTTGGGTTTCTGAGGCAGTATCACTGCGGAAGTAGATTACTCCATCTTCCTTTCAAGGAATGGCTGGTGGGTTTGAACGACCAGCCTTCGGGTTCGCAGTCAAGTGCCTTAGGCACTATGCTACCAGAGCTCCTGCATCCCTGGGAAGGTCTCTAAAGAAAAGCCACCTCTTGTACTTCCTCTGGTAGTGCTCAAGGTGGGTGGGTATCAGGTCAACATTCCTGGCCTCCTATTGGTAAGAGTATGCTGAAAAGGAAATGCTGCCCTATTCCCTCTCTCTTTTAGTTTTATTTCTGCTTTTCCCCGTGGAAAATGATCTCAGCTGAGTATGGAAAGCCTTTCTGACTTAGATTTGTCCAAGAAGCAAAGAGCAAACATCTTCCTCAATAAGCTTATTTGAAGAGTACTTTTGCCTGAAAAGGCTCTTCTGGCACCTATATTTCAGAATGCAGTGCATCTGTTTATTTTATTTTATTTTGATTAAAAATAACAAATGGAGGAGGGATGGTTCTTTGAATTAATAATTTGTAGGTTGAGGCCTAGGTACCTTGATTTTAAGGCACTGGCGGTTCAGTAAGGAGCTCTGTCTAAACACTCAGCTGCTAACCTAAAGGTCAATAGTTCAGTCTACTACCATAAAGACTGTTGTCCTTACGTGCCATTGAGTAGATTCCTACTCATAATGACCCTACATACAATACAACAAAAAGCTGCCCATTCCTGATCCATCCTTACAATTCCCTTGCTATACTTGAGCCCATTGTTGCAGCCACTGTGTTGATCACATTTCATTCAGGGTCTCCCTCTCTTTTTTTTGTACAGGGTCTTCTTCTTTTTTGCTGACCCTCTACTTTACCAAGCATAATATCTTTCTGCAGGGACTGGTCCCTACTAACAACATCACCAAAGCAGGCAAGATGAAGTCTGGCCATTCTTGCCTCTAAGGGGCATTCCGGCTGCACTTCTTCCAGGACAGATTTGTTTGTTCTTCTGGCAGTCCAGCATATTTTCAGCATTCTTTGCCAGCACCACAATTCAAAAGCACCAACTCTTCTTTGGTCTTCCTTACTCATTGTCCAGCTTTCACATGCATATGAGGCAATTGAAAATAACATGGCTTGGGTTAGGGGCACCTCAGTCTTCAAAGTGACATCTTTGAAGATTTTCGCAGTGCAGTGTGATATCTGATCTCCTGACTGGTGCTTCCATGAGTGTTGATTGTACATCCAAGTAAAATGATATCCCTGACAACTCTATTTTTTTTCCTCCATTTATCATGATACTGCTTTCTGGTCCAGTTGTAAGGATTTCTGTTTTCTTTCTGTTGAGTTATAATCCATACCGAAGACTCCAGTCTTTGACCTTCATCAGGAGGTGCTTCAAGCATCTTCACTTTCAGCAAGCAAGATTGTGTCATTGGCATATTGCAGGATGTTAATGAGTCTTCCTCCAACCTTGATTCCATATTCTTCTTCATATAGTCCAGCCTCTCGGATTATTTTCTCAGCATACAGATTGAATAATTATGATGAAAGGATTTAACCTTGATGCACACTTTTCCTGATTTCAAACCAGGCAGTATCCCCTTGTCCTGTTCAAATAAAGCCTTGGAAATTTAAGGAAGTTCTGCTCTGTCTTATAGGGTCAGTATGAGTCAGAATGGGTTTGGTGGTTCAGTGGTAGAATTCTTGACTTCTATACTGCAGAAGAAGGAGCTCTAGTGGCATAGTGGGTAAGGCATTTGGCTGCTAACCACAAGGCTGGCAGTTCAAACCCACCAGCTGCACCACAGGAGGAAGATGAAGCAATCTACTTCTGTAAAGATTTATAGCCTTGGGAATCCAATGTGGGTTGCTGTGTGTAGAAATCGACTCAATTGTAGTGGGTTTGATTTCTTGTTTTTATATTGCAGAAGAACTGGGTTTCATTTTGTCTAATGCTTTCCAGGTAATGCCCCACAGGGAAAGCCGCCACCCTCATGTCAGTGGAGGCCTGTGGGCTGCTGTGATGCTGAACAGGTTTTGGTGGAGCTTCTAGACTAAGACAGACTAGGAAGAAAAGCCTAGCAATCTACTCCAGAAAATAAGCCAGTGAAAACCCTCTGAATGAATCATGATGATCCTGCCTGTAACCAATCAGGGGGATGTGAAGGATCAGGCAGCATTTTGTTCAGTTGTGCACGGGGTCACCATGAGTTGGGAGTCAATTTGACAGCAGCTAAGAACAGCCACCATCATCATGATTTCAGAACCCATGACTACCTTCAGTCTAAAGTGAAGGAGTGGACTCAAAGGACAGTTCTCAGTTGGAAATTTAAAAAATCCCTATATTGAAATTTACTGCTTGTGGTAGTTAAGGTTATGTGTTAACTTGGCTGAGCATGGTTGAGTGGCTGGGCAGCTGGATATAGTATTCTCCATGATGAGACTGTTAATCAACTCCATGGCCAAATCTACTGTGAGCAGCTGAGTAGCTGCCTTAGGGATGTTCTCTGCTTCTAGTGTATAAGAAGCAACTTTGAGGAAGGTCTCTAACTTTTGGCATGCTTGAATCATGCACATAGCTGAGTCTTCATTTAATAGCTTGCCATGTTTCCTGCCAATCTTGGGACTGTCTCTGGACTTGAACTAGTGGCCTGACATGTTGCTTAGTAATATTGGGACTGTGCCATTTTATTTGTTGACCTTGGGTTTGTCAGCCTCAGCAGCTAGCAGCTACCTGAGTGAAGAAAGCCTCCAGCTTCACTGGGGTGGGAGGAAGAGGCAGAGCTGAAGCCCAAGGTTGAGGGGGTTTCATCCAGCCCATAGAGCCTGGCACTTTGAACTCAGACTTCTAGGCTCCAAAATTGTAAAAGTATAAACTCCTGTTTGTTAAAGTCATCTCATCTGTGGTATAATTCCTGTCACAGCAGCATTAGATAACCAAAACATTGCTTATGAATCTATTGTCCTTTAGCCTGTTAGTTCATCTCTGCAACTTCAGTGCCATGAACAATTATTTAATTTGTTAATCACTTTCCATGACTATCTCAATCTTCACAGCAATCTCATATAGTATATATTATCTATGCTTTACTTATGAGGTGAGTAGAGCACAGAGAAGTGCCTTGCTCATGAACACACAGCTGGAAGCTGAATCCAGGTAGTGTAATTCTCTCTGGATGATGAACTCTTAACCACGGTACCATATTGGCACTTAGTAGATACTTCCAGGTATTTTGTTATACTAGATACTAGATGATTTAATTAATAGTCATACTTCATACTCTGCCATAATAATGTTTAGCTTGTTTCATGGCTAGAAAAAGCAGCAAAATAACAAAAACTTGTGAGAGTAAAAATTTTACTCCCCCTCCATCTCTGCTTCTTATCTCATATTAACCCTTTATTACCTACACTCTTACCTTTGTCACTGGCCATGTTCTGTGATAGCCAACTGAAAATTCCCTACATTTCAGCTAAAATATATATGTGTGTGGGTGTGTGTGTGTGACTAATAAGCAAGGGGGAGCTCTGGTGGTGTAGTGCCTAAGGTATCTGACTGCTAACCAGAAGGCTGGCAGTTCAAACCCACCAGCCACCCGTTGGAAGGAAGGTTGGGCAATCTACTTCTGTAGTGATACCACCTCAGAAACCCAAGGAGGGGTCACTATGAGTTGGATCTGACTGGATGGCAGTGAGTTTTTTTTTTTTTTAGTAAGCAAGTGTGATAGTTGGAGCTGTGTATCAACTTGGCTGGACCACAATTCTGTGTGGTTTAAGCAATTGTGATGTGGGTTGTTCCAATGAGGGGATCAGATGTATATGTTTTGAGCAGCCAATCCATTGAAAGGGAGTTTCCCTAGGGGTGTGGCCTGCTTCTGGTATAATTATGGACATCCTGGGAAAAAAGACATTCTTCTGTGGATTGGGATTCTATTGTGCTGTCTACAACTGTCCATGAGCAAACAATCCACCATTTGGCCTGGAGATCTTGAATTCATCATTCATTGGAGTCAACAGCCAGTATGTTGCCTGCTAACCTTAAGCTCCTCAGCCCCTGCAGTTGTATGAGTCAGGAAAAGCCTCCAGATTGATGTTTGATCCAAGAACTTGGTACTTGCCAGCTTCTATAAGTGTGTGGGGAGCTCTGGTGGCATAGTGGCTAAGGCACTTGACTGCTAACCAGAAGGCTGGTGGTTCAAACCCACCAGCCTCTCCTCAGAAGGAAGATGGAGCAATCTACTTCTGTAGTGATACTGCCTCGGTAACCCAAGGAGGGGTCGCTATGAGTCAGGTCTGACTCGACAGCACATAACAACAACAACAATAAGTGTGTGAGCCATTTTCCTAAGATAAATTTCTCTTTCTCTCTCTCTCTCTATATATTAAGCTTTACTGGTTTTGTTCCTCTAGAGAACCCAGTCTAACACAACAAGGGAGGGCAAACATTCTTTTTTACAATACCCTCAGAAATTCTGGGCCAGCCAGTAGTGGGGCAAGAGTTGGGAAAAAGCAAGAGATAGAGGTGAATATTCCAACTGCAACAAAACAATAGAAAATTTATCATCTCCTGCTTTGAATTAAAATATAGATTCTGAGGTTCTCCCTTTCAACTGGATATTTCCAATCACAGTAGAAGGGCCTCAGGGTCCTGGCAGCCAGTCCTCCCTGGGAATTTACCATAGAGCTTTGACAACATTGATATAAACCAGGTTACAAACCATCCTTCACTTTTGCCAGATCGTCTTCATATGAGGAGGCCAAAGAATTCATCGTTTCAACAGCACCATGTGACATAGTTTGAAATAGTCCCCATTTGAAAATGGAGAGAAAATTCAGGGCAAACAGTAAAGGTGCTGAATGAGCTGCCCCCAAGAGCAGTGGTTCTCTGTGCCTGTGCTCTGTCCTCTATGGAGAAGCTTGGTGAAGGGAGCTTGTTATTTTCCCTTTCCTCTTCTGTGGTTTGAGGGTTGTTGTTGTTGTTGTTGTTATGTGCCATCGAGTCGGCCCCAACTCATAGTGACCCCTCCTTGGGTTTCCGCGGCAGTATCACTACGGAAGTAGGATTGCCCAACCTTCCTTCCGAGGAGTGGCTGCTGGGTTAGAACCGCCAGCCGTCTGGTTAGCAGGCAAGTGTCTTAGCCACTATGCTACCAGAGCTATTTATAAAAGTGGGTTATCTCATTTAATAAATAAATAAGTCAGTTGCCACTGAGTTGCCTCTCATTCGTGGTGACCCCATGTGTGTCAGAGTAGAGCTGTGATCCATGGGTTTTCAATGGATGATTTTTCTGGCAGTAGATTGCCCAGCTTTTCTTCCATGGTGCCTCTGGGTGGATTGAACCACTAACCTTCCTGTTGGCAGCTGAGCATCTCAACCATTTGCAGCATCTGGGAGTGTCTACTAAGTGCCAATATGGTATAGTGGTTAAGAGTTCACCATCCAGAGAGAGCTGTGCTACCTGGATTCAGCTCCCAGCTGTGTGTTCATAAGCAAGGTCCTTAACCTCTCTGTACTTCACTCACCTCACAAGTAAAGTGCAGACACTAATATCTAATCTAATCTATGAATAAAAAGCAGGAAATCTTCTTTTTCCCTATTTTTGGAAACAAGAGTTTTCTTAACACTCTTCTTTACCGCTTGTCTAGGCACTTGAGCTCTGTGGTCCAATATGCGAGCCACTTGCTACAAGAGGCTACCGAGCCCTTGAAATGCAGCTAGTCCGAACTGACTTGTGCTCTGAGTGTAAAACACACAACAGTTTTTCTTAGTAGGAAAAAGAGAATGTAAAATATCTTACTAATAATTTTAAAATATTGATTATGTATTGAAATGATCATATTCTGGCTATATTGGATTCAATAAAATATATGATTAAAGTAAATTTTGCCTATTTCCTTTTACTTTTTATTCATGTATTTATTTTTCTTTTTTTTTTTTTTTTAATGTGGTGACTACAAAATTTACAATTACACATGTGGCTCATATATTTCTGTGGGACAGTGAGGGCCTCCTGTTAAACGCTCCTGCCATCTTTGTCCTGGCTAACTGTTCTTCGAGAATCAGCCCAGTCTTACCTACTGAGAGGACCCTCTCAGACTCATTGCCCTTCCCCTCTCTGTTGGGCGATCCTGACCTTCATTCTCCCAGCACTTTGCACTCATCCTCAATGCCTCAAGCACTCTCATTATCCTGCTCCTCTTCTGTCCTTCCCACTGGACTGTGAGCTCCCCGACGGGAGGGCAGGATGTGTCTTGTCCATGTCCATGTCTCTGACATGCAGCACAGTGTCTAGCACTACAGAGGTGCTTAAAAATATTTGCTTGAACAGGTTTGCTGGCCCGATGGAGCCTGGTGGAACCACTGAGACTATGGCCCCTTGCTGCCCTTCAGGTCTGGAATTGAATGCACATCTGTGGCTTCCAGCCAAGCAATAGACAGGCATACTAGTTGAGCATTTACCTGAGGTAGATACACTCCTTGGAGAGAGCAAGAGAGAAAGAAGGGCTACTCAGGCACAGGGAGATAGCTCAGGGGGCAGGAGTGCATGGAGAGATGGACACAGGGAAGCAGTAGCTTTCAGGAGCAAGTGGGAGAGGAGATGTTGCATTGTGCTAAATTGTGGTCAATGTCATGAGACAAAGTGTATGTGATCTTCTGTATAGAAAGTGTATTTGCTCTGTAAATTTTCACCCGGATCACAATATACATATATAGGAGCTCTGGTAGCATAGTGCATGAGGCACTTGACTGCTAACCAGAACGCTGGCGGTTCAAATCCACCAGCCACCCCAAATCCACCAGCCACTCCTCGGAAGGAAGATGGGGCAATCTACTTCCGTAGTGATACTGCCTCAGAAACACAAGGAGGGGTCGCTATGAGTCGGGTCCGACTCGAGGGCACATAACAAAACAACAACTATATATATATATATATATATTTGCTTGGAAGAATGAATGACTAAATAAATAAATGAGTGAATTCAGCTTGATATGTACACAGGTCAATTCTCCAGACCCATGACCACAGCTATAATTTCAGGAAGTTTGTGACTTGCCATGATCAAAGTAGTGAGAGGACTAAAGAAATCAACAGAGGAAATCAAAAAGGTTAGTGGGACATTGATCAGTTGTCTTATCTTTTTCATATGTTGTCCATATATTCAGGGTGATTGTCTTCATAAAAGATACACACTGTATTAACCAGCAGGAAAGCTGAATCATGGATTGAATTGCTTAATCAAAGCAAGGGAAACAACATAGAGTTTTGCACTGAAGGAGGTGATGGAGGGAATTGGAGGAAGCAAATTGTTAAAAAGCCCCCAACCATGAAGGGGTTTGCATAACACTGGCTGTTTCTGATAAAGCAACATGTTCTACTTGGGGAAGAGTTGCTTTGTTATTATAGTTGTTGTTTAAATAGTACCCAGTGTTTTTGTTTTAGTTCTAAGACTAAGTTGTTTGGCTTCAACACATTTTTTTTTTTTTCCTTAAAAATAGTACAGGATATTTTTGAGGAAATGGAGCTTTCAGAGGAGAATCCAAGGTGTGGGAAAATGAGTAACTACATAGGAACCATGGCAACAAAGCAAAGGGCTCCTTCACTCTCAACACACTCACATGCATACATACTCACACTCCTGCATATTCACCTTAATACACACATATGTTCACACACCTTCCACAATCACTTCCACATTCACTCACACCCCTCACACTCACTCACATACACAACTCAAACTTATACGCACTCAGTCATACACACACACGTCCATATTCACACATACTTACACTCATATGCACTCACACTCATACAGTTCAACCCACATACATGCTCACACACACCCCTCACACATACATACACTTACATGCATAAACACCCCACAGTCTCACACACACACACCCTTCTCCCTCACATGCAGTCATTCCCCTCTCACTCAGATACATAACTCTCTCACACACACATACTCCCACATATTACACCACACATACACACAGAAGCTGTACCCACCCATTCACCATCAAGTTCTCCTCTAATGTAAACATCCTCTAAAAGTGAAAGGGCACCTCACCTTTCCCCAGATACAAGAGAAGTGTGCTCTCGCTTTGCTCAAAGGCTAAGTGGGTTATAGTTGGGGTTTCCTTTGGTGCCAAGACCTGAAATTTCCCTCCCTTTAGTGGCTGGGTGTCCTTCTCACCTGGTTTCCCCTTATTGCTCAAAGGAAAAAAAAAAATCAACAAAAAACTGCCACATGCACACTTGCTTCCTTTCCCCAGTGAGATGTGATCTGAGTTGCACAACAAAACACGGATCTAAATATCTAGTCTGACATTTCAATGAGCCCCTTGTGCCGCTCACTGCACCACCCCTTCGAATCCCCCAGGCCTGCCAAGGAGTGGCAGCAGGTTCTACATTCTGAGGAGTGGGATAGGCGGTGTTCAAAACAGAGGCAGCAGTGAATCAGCCCCAGAAACACCCCACCAACAAATGACATGTTACCTGAAATTTCCTTAATGGAATCACTTCACCTTTCTAGACCTCAGTTTCAATGGCTGTAAAATGAGGGGTGGAACTGGATTCCAATTAACGTCCCTTTCACTCTGGTCGTCTGTGATTCCATTACCCAAAGCAGGACTGCTCATCTCAGTAACTCCAGTCTGTTTTCATCCCTACTCCCTAGGGAGTATCCCATTTAAAGCCACTGAAACAGCCCAGATTTGACAGAACAGGACTTAGTCCTTTAACTGCCTGGTAAAATTTAAGAGTGGGACCAGAATTTCTTAAGTGTCCTGTCTGGCTGGAGAACCACTGGGCGTTTTGAAGTTGCCCTGTCATGACTACTATCTGGCACCAGGTTGTAGAAACTTCTAGCATTTTCATGTTTTTTTTTCCTTATATGGACTAGTTCTAGTCCAAAACATCCTTCTTGGGCCTACTACTATTCTGGCTCCACAAAAGGAAAGATTTTCTAATGATAAGAGATGTCCGGGAACTCTGGTAGCACAGTGCCTAAGGCACTTAACCGCTAACCAGAAGGCTGGCAGTTCAAACTCACCAGCCACTCCTTGGAAGAGAGATAGGGCAATCTACTTCTGTTGTGATACTGCCTCAGAAACCCAAGATGGGTTCACTATGAGTAGGGTCCGACTCGATGGCACATAACAACAACAACAAGAGATGTCCAAGCACATCATGGGCTGCCTACAAAGTAGGATCTCACTGTTCCAGAAGGTCCCATTAGAGACATCTGTCTGTCCTGTCTGTCTGGCTAGAGCAGGAATGTCTAAGATGAGAGGAAAGATGAGTTACTGTTGTTGTTAGCTGCTGTTGAGTCAGTCCTGGTCTCACGGAGATCAACGCACAACTGAACAAAATGGTGTAGTGCCATCCCCAGGATCAATTGTGCATTAGATCAAGGGTGAACTGGAAGAACAATTAAACCCAACCAAAACCAAACCAGCTTCCACTGATTCCAACTCATGGCAACCCCATGTGTTGCAGAGTAGAACTGTGCTCCATAGGGTTTCCCATGGCTATGAACTTTCAGAAGCAGATTGCAAAGCCTTTCTTCCAAGGTACCTCTGGGTGGTACCAACCTTTCAGTTAGTAGTCAAGTTCTTAACCAATTGTTTCACCCAGGATGCCGGAAGAATGTTAACATCCTTTCTAATTCCACCATCTCATTTTAGAACATGAGGCTTGAAGACTAAGATCAAAATGAGCAGGAGAGAATAATTTGCATATGCAAGTTTGCTAAGCATTACCTGTGGCTAACAAGATTTCACTCTGATACTAAGAGCTCTGGTAGCATAGTGGCTAAAGGCACTTGACTGCTAACCAGAAGGCTGGTGGTTCAAACCCACTAGCCACTCCTTGGAAGGAAGGTTGGGCAATCCTACTTCCGTAGTGATACTGCCTCGGAAACCCAAGGAGGGGTCGCTATGAGTCAGGGCTGACTCGACGGTTCATAACAACTAGTTTCAGAGTGATCATGCTTTTATAAACTCTGCTACAATGAGAAGCACCATCTGGCATGGAACTGGGCTTTTATTTTATTATTAAGATAAAGATACATGATGCATTAGCCATTTAATTTTACCTTGGTGTCCCTAGTGATTTTCTGTTTGTGTCCTCTCATTTACTGATCTCCACATAGTCTAGTCAGCTATGCAAATCATCACCCTCATTCAGCTGAGAGAAATTCTTGGGTAGAACGGGTGAAATAAGACTAAAGCAACATATCTTCTAGATTACTGTGGAGGGCATTTTGGAGGGAAGGATCATTACGGGAGAGGAATTTTGGTTTTAGTCAGTTGATTTTTTGTGAAAATGACAACCAAGAACCAGTAATTGAGCTGGGCTCTTCTATAATGTTCACAAATTATGGTTACTCTCAATGTCTTGCTGTAAGAATTGTCTTCCCATTAAATGTGGCTTTATTTTGAAATAGATTTTGAGCTGTAGTTTTAGTTTCAAAGAGAAGAGCTTGATTATGACTCACCAAGTTATTTATAGTAAGTCTCCCTTTATACCCCACATTTTGTATGTGTGTGAAAGAGACAGAGAGGGACAGAGGAAGCAAGAGTTCATTTCTTAAAACCAAAGAAGACTGCAATTACAAACAACCATCATGCTAACCCATCAGTGGACTTTATAGTTCTTACTCTGATTCTTCTAATTTGATGCTCATCAAATTCACAATTCCAAAACTATTTATCTCACCTTATGGAAGAGGTGTAATGAAAGGGATGCGGGCTGGGGGAAATAAAAAAGAGTACAGCTCACCCCAAAACTTCTTAAGAATTTTTCAATCATTGGTTCCATTCAAACAGTATTTTCTTTCAACAAAGATGAGTCAGGTTGTGGCTGAAAGAGTTCTAGGTGGGGTCTTAGTCTCAGCCCTGCCACTTTGGGGCTGGATGACTAAGGGCAAGTAGTCACTCTGTCTGATGCCCATTAATTTTTTTGTTTTAAATCTATGTGGGGATACTAGCACCAACCTCACAGGGCTTTTGTGGGCAGTCAATGAAATGACAATGCCCGCTTTCAGTACTTTGTAAAACTTTCACATTCTGTCACAATGTTAGACCTCATTGTTTTCTGGAAGACTGTTCAATTTGCTAGGACTTTATTACTATTCCTAAGATAAGATGGCTTTCTATACCTATTAGTTTCTAATATTAACTGTATTCCAGAATCCCTGGGTGGTGCAAATGGTTAACATACTAAGCTGTTAACCAAAATGTTGGCAGTTTGAATCCACCCAGAGGTACCTCACAGGAAGTCTGACAATCCACTTCTGAGAAAATCAGCCGCTGAAAACCCTATGAATCACAATTCTATTCTAACATATATACATGGGGTCACCATGAGCCAAGATTACATAACTGAAACTGGCATTTAATTAGTTATTCTAGTGTAAGAAGTCTTCCTTTCCATCCTCTCCCCTTTCAGTGATTATGGAAAATACATTCCTAAATATCCATATCCACAGCTCCCCATTGTTTATTTCCTAAGCAGGGACTAAGTCAGGTGGAAGAGTCACTGCTGGGCATATATTGTATGGAGGAGAGATGGCAGTGAGCAGAGAGTCAGAACAGAGAAGAGGCTCAAGAGATGGTGTAGTTGGGGTCAGAGGTGGGAACGCCTGGGGATGGAAAGGGACCTTGATTGATTGGAAGTGGGACAAGAAAAGGATGAGACTGGGCACAGGAGAGAACATGGTCAGAGCTCTCATCCTTATCTGTCAAAGGCAGATGGCACTAAGCCAAGTATCATGAGGATATGTCTGAGAAGATGAGCTCCAACCAAGTCATTGAGGCCTCATTTCAAAGCCACTATGGAAATGGAAGGTCTTTTCTGCTTTGAAACTCATCATTTATTTGACTATATAATACCCTTGAATTTGAAGATGACACTGAAAACTTACCTTCCAGAAAAGAGAAATCTGTTGTCTATTGTAGTCAATGTGCTGTTTCTTGTACCAGACATCTAAAATCCCATCAGGCTCTGTTTTGAAGGAGAAAAAAAAATTTATATGTATATTGGGAGTTCTGATGGCATAGTGCCTAAGGCACTTGACTGTTAATCAGAAGGCTGGCAGTCCAAACCCACCAGCCACTCCTTGGAAGGAAGATTGGGCAATCTACTTCCATAGAGATACCACCTTGGAAACTCAAGGAGCGGTTGCTATGAGTCACAATTGACTTGATGGCTGTGAGTTTGGTTTTATTTATTTTTTTGTATGTGCTGCTCTAATAGAAATACCACAAACACGTGGCTTTAATAAACAGGCATTTATTCTCTTACATTTTTGGATGCTAGAAGTCCAAATTCAAAGTGCCAAGCTCCAGGGGCTGAGCAAAATCCCCTCGACTTTGGGCTTCAGCTCTGCCTCTTGGTCCTGGCCCATTGGAGTTAGAAGTGTCTCTTCACTCAGGCAGCTGCTGGCTGCTGAGGCTAACAAGGTCGACAAAAATGGCACAGTCCCGATATTACCAAACCACACAGCAGGCCATTAGTTCAAGTCCAGAGATAGTTACAAGATTGGCAGGAAACATAACAGGTTGCTAAATGAAGATTTAGTATGGTCCAAGCATGCCAAAAAGCTGGAGACCTTTCTCAAATCCTTTCCCTTCATACTGGAAGCAGACTGCATCTCCAAGGCAGCAACTGAGCTGCTCCAGTAAATTCCACCATGGAGTGGATTACCAATCTCATAATGGGGAATAACTACAACCAGCTGCCCAGTCACTCAAAACCAGGCCCAGCCAAGTTGACACACAACCTTAACTACCACATATATCTACACAGATCAAACCTTTAAAAGTCTACTGATTGATTATTCAGCAAATGAATCTGAGAAAGTAGGATTATAGGACACCTTTAGTTTTTTTGTTTGTGTATATTCCAGTATTTTCCCTTTTTTCCCCTCCCCGCCAAAAAACAAAACAAAATAGTGGAGGAACATAACAGAATGGACATGTATATATTTGACCGTACATATCAGACTAAACAAGGATGGCACAGGACTGAGCATTGTTCCCTTCTGTTGTACATGTTGCACATTTGGTTGCTATGAGTTAGAAATGACTCAGTGGCATCTAACAACAATACCTTAAAAGCAATTTTTTTTGAAAAGTACCTACGTTAATAAAATAACTCAAAGAGATGTGTATGATTATTTCTATTTTATTGGACTGGAGAAAGAATTTGCAATGGAAAAGTAAAGATATAAATCATAATGAAAAATGGTTTTTGATCTTGAAAAAAAATACACTTCTGTATGTTAAACAAAACCTCCTTAAAAAGAGCAAAATATAACAAAAAAGGAAAATAAAATGGCAAACCTTATGTTCATCTCCATTCCTGAACCTATCATGTTGTATGTATTTAGTTTCATTATCATTGGATAATGACCTATTTAAAAGCAAGACTTATCACATTAATCTTAATATTCTGCATACTTATTAGCACAGTACTTGGAATGTATCAGGTTCTCAATAACTGTTAAGTAATGAACAAACAAATACTAATCAGGCAATATTATCTACTTGATGTAGAAACCCAGGCTGAACTGATAGACTAAATGACCAGCAAACTCTAAGACAATGGTCTAGCGTAACCTAACTTAACTTCAGAAAGTCAATCAAACCTACTTGAAAATAAATTTAACAATCAACTCTTGTGTGTGAATATGTGTGTAAGAGTGTGTGAGTGTGCGTGTGTGTGCACACACATGTGTGAAGTAGTTTCCTGCTATAATCGGTTATCTAGGAATCTGGCTCTGGTGGCATAGTGCCTAAGGCATTTGACTGCTAACCAGAGGGCTGGGGGTTCAAACCCACCAGCCACTCCCCAGAAGGAAGGTTGCACAATCTACTTCTGAAGTGATACTGCCTCAGGAAACCCAAGAAGGGATCGCTATGAGTAAGATCTGACTCCACGGCAGTGGGTTTGGTTTCTTTGGAGGAACTCTAAAGACAATTTTATTTGCTCAATGTTTTACACATATATTGTTCAAGGAATGAAATCAAAGTTCATTTCCAAAAAACCAAACCCACTGCTGTCAAATTTAGGTCTGACTCATAAAGACCCCTCCTTGGGTTTCTGAGGCAATATCACTTTAGAAGTAGATTGCCCAACCTTTCTTCCGGGGAGTGGCTGGTGGGTTTGAACTGCCAGCCTTCTGGTTAGCAGTCAGATGCCTTAGGCACTATGCCACCAGAGCTCCCAAAGTTCATTTAGTTAATATTAATTATTGTCATTAAGTCTTCAATATTTATTCTTTGTACACACTTTCTTCTATGATCTTTTTGTCACATCTAGTAATCACTTGGTGGAAGGAAGTTTGGGCAATCTACTTCTGTAGTGATACCACCTTGGAAACACAAGGAAGGGTTGCTATGAGTCGGATCTGACACAATGTCAATGAGTTTGTTTTTTTTGTTTTTGTTTTTGATGACATAGATTCAGAGCTATGTTTATCTCCCCTACACTGTATGGACTCTATTTCTTATCGTGCCATTTAAGATAAGATAATAAGTGGATTTGTAGACCAACGTTCCTTTTTCCTTTTTTCTGACAAAGTACAACTTTTTTTTTTATAAGTTACTTGTATTTGTTTTGATTCACAGCCAGGGATAGAATCAGTACAAACAACTCCTGAAAAGAGACTTCAACAGCACCCCTCTAAGTTCTTAAATAGTGAAACTTAATGTATATTTGAGGTGAGGCTACACTGGGTTTCTTTCTGATGCAGCAAAGTCCTTTTTACCAGATGGAAATTAAGTCCCCCTTGGAGGGAACAGAAGACAAGAAGCCTTCAATACAAGACAAGAAGTCAAGAAGAGGACAAGAGGAAAGGGGAACATGTACTGAGCACACAGTGTGCACAGGTCCTGTGTGGGCCCATTCACAAGTTCTGTTTCATGGCCTCCTCAGGCCTCATGATGCAGCTAAAATGTAGTCATTGAACAGTGAATTCCAGAGCCAGACTCTCTATGGACAAATCCCCACCTGAGACCTTGAGCACATGTTAACCAGTTTCTTCATCTGTTGAATGAGGATGATAACACTACAAATCACATGGAGCTGTTGTGGAAATTTAAATGAATAGATAGCACCTGACACATAGCAAGCAAGCATCAGTAAATTTAGCTGTTGTTATTTTTCTTTATCTGAAAACTGAAATGTACTGAAAAGTACTGAGAAGGTATTGCTCAAGGTCTCAAAATGAACAAGCAGAGTATTCAAGCTTCGGACACAGGTCTGGTTTATCATTTATTTTGCACCAAGTAGTGGTTTGGCCCTGAGCAAGCTTATGATTTCTCCACAGAGTGCTTCCACCCACCATCATGTGTGCCTCCTTCTTGTTCTAGTCTCTTCCTTTGTCACTTCCTCTTCCTGCCTCTCTCATCTACTGTTCTGTTTTTTCTACACACTCACTTCCTTTCCTTCCTAAAGCCTTCTTTTCTTTCCCCTGCCTTCCCACCAGTGGTAGATTTATTCTTGCATTAAAGACCTAAGAGTAAAGAAACGTTTATATAAGACATTCTGAAAATGCTCCCAACCCTCCAGGATTATGAAGAATGACCCACACAAATCAAGGTAGTGACTTCTGCTGGTCCAGAGGGAAAATTGAAAAAAAAAAAAAAATCCCCAAACAGAACAAAAAACCCACAAGCAATAGATGGGAAAAGGGACCTGGCATTTATTAACCACCTACTATGTCCCTGAGTGGCAAAAATGGTTAAGTGCTCCATTACTTGCCAAAATGTTTTTGGCTTCAATCCAACCAGATGTGCCTTGGAAGACAGGCATGCTATTTTTTTCCGAAAGGTGACAGCCTTGGAAACCCCGTGGAATAGTTCTACCGTACACACTTGGGGTTGCCATGAGTTGGAATTGACTTGATGACAACTAACAGCAAAAACAACTGTGCCCGTCAACAACAAGCACTTGGTAGCTTTATCCCATTTAATCTGCAGACAACGCAGCAGCACAGTTGATTACTCCTGTTTTACAGCTGAGGGCAAGAAGACTGCCAAAGGTTAAATTTATTCTTTATGAAAGGCTTACAGGTGGTAAACAGCAGAGCTGAGTGCTGAGCCCAGGTTTTGCTGCCTTCCAAGACCCTGCTCTTCCCATTAAAACAAAAAAAACCAAACCTGTTACTGCTGAGTAGATTCCTATTCATTGAGACCCTACAGGACAGAGGAGACTGCCCCACAGGGTTTCCAAGGCTGTAATCTTTGCAGCAGCAGACTGCAGCATCTTCCTCCCATGGAGTGGCTGGCAGGTTTGAACTGCAGACCTTTAGATTAGCTGCTGAGCACTTAACCACCGCACCACCACAGTTTCTTTCTCTTCCCACTACAGTTCACTATATTGAGCAAAGGGCTAAACACTTCACAAACCAGATATCAGACAATGAATATGTAATTAGGGTTTGGAAACTTGGGTGTGCTCAGTCTTAAAGCCAGGTAACTTGTTTCGTAGCATTAAATGTCTTCAGTGAATTACATTTTGGTAAGAAATTTAAGGGGAACACTTCTTGCCTCATTAAAAACCCACAATCTAGAAGATCATTAGGGAGCTAAAAATGGATTCTAGAACCTTAATTTCTTCAAAGGATAAATTACAAGTGAAACTTAAATTTCAATGGTGCCCACCTACAGTGCAAGTCTACTGGGAAACAAGTCATTAATTGCATCCGTATGGGTTTCAAAGTGTAAGATTTCATGACAGGGGATGTCAAACCACTACTGCTTAAAGCATCATTAGGACTCAAATTGAAGAGAAACCTTAACCCTTAACCTCAGTGTTATCTACCAAAAGACAAATATAACTATTATCATGGGTAAGTGAGAAAGAGAAAGTCAAAGGCCAATATGTTCAAAACAAAAGAGTACAAAATGTTTAAAAATACAAACATGAGAAATGAAAGGTCTCTCAAGCGTTAAAGAGGAAGAAGCCACCAATACGAAAAAAGTGATTCTCATTTAAGCAAGAGATTGGCCTAACTAACCATGAGGGTTCTTTCAACTCTAAAATTCTGAGAGTCTAAGATTCTATGAAACAGTCTGTGTGCTAAACAACTCCCTTACTTCTCTGTTATTATTTTATTGGACTTTTCAGCAGCATTTGGCACAGTTGACTACTCGCTCGATCTTTTTTTAGAAACACAACTTTTTAACGTCCAGATCACAAGTGAAAGGGTGTCCTCTGATTGAAGCAGAGATGTTTCATCTGTGCTAAAATCAACAGAAGCATGATGTTGGAGTGTTGATGGGAAAAAGCAAGTTACAGAAGATTATATATAGCATGCAATTTTGACACAGCTCAAAAACAAGCAGGACTAAACATTGTTTAGAGATACATTTGTGAAAACTATGAAAAAGAAACCTATGAGGATGATAAGCACAAAATCTAGAATAGTGATTGCCCCTGAGAAGTCATGACAGGCGTAAGAATGTGTTGGCAAGGGAGGTAGATGGTGCGTTTGTAAGTCTTCATTTTGTTGGGCATATTGTGAATAAGAGAGCATATTGAAGCCTCATTTCAAAGCCACTATGGAAATGGAAGATCTTATTTTTGCCTTGAAACTCATCATTTAAATATATGATTACTTTGAATTTTAAGTTGACACTGAAAATTTACCTTCTAGAAAAGAGGAATCTGGTAGTCTATTGTAGTCAATGTGCTGTTTCATCTACCATTGCTTTATAATAGTAGCTTGAACTAGGACAGTCGTAGTAACAATGGAGAGACGTGAACAGATTTTGAATATCTTTTAGAGAGAGCAAATTGGTCAGATAGGAGAATGGGGAAAAGGAGAAATTAGAGCTGATTTCTAGATTTTTGACTTGAGTAACAGGGAAGAGTGTGGTTCATTTAATGAGATGGGGAGATTAAGCAGAGCATTTTGGAAGCACAATGCTTTGGAAGACAAGTAAAAATTTTAGTTTAGGTTATGCGAAGTTTGGATGGCTGTTGACATCTAAGTGAAAATAGCAAACAAGCAGTTAGAATACAAATTTGAAGTTCTATCCAGAATACATATGGTGTGTGTGTGTGTGTGTGTGTGTGTGTGGTTTTTAGAGCCATGGGCTGGGTGCTGGCCCCTTATAAAAGGAGGCCCAGTGTAGAGCCCTAGGTCATCCATCATCTAGAGATTCATAAGAGGAATATGACTAGCAAAAGAGAGACCAAGCCGATTTGGCCAAAAGGTAGGATTAAAAACCAGAGATGTGCGATTTCATGGAAGTTAAGAAAGTCAAGTACATCAAGAAGAAAATAGCTCCTTCCCCTGCTGCAATGACCTCAGGAAGCCATAAGTTCCAGACTGAAGAAAGCCACCCGAGTCCCTTTGAACTTTGCATTTTATCTTGATGGTGTCTCCTCCTCCAGCAATCTTTCCTTGACCCTCCAAGATAAAATATGAGCCCTTGAGACTGAGGATCTGATTGGTTATCTTTGTGTCCTAGCACCTAGCTTTGTTCCTGAGTCCTCACATGCCATACAGAGAAGTTTTTTCCTCTCAATCATTTCTGTTTGGAGGAATTCATAAAAAGTATTTCTTCTTATTGAGGTGATCACCATCTCGTCAAATGACTGATCCCAGGCATTTACCTCTTCCAGGGCAGGTTTAGGGCTTAGAGGAGACCAAAAGAAGGAGAAAAGAGGACAGGTACTAATACTAGATTGCAAATGTAACATTTTCTAAGGAAAATGTTTGCACAAAGGTCCCTTTAGAAGGGTAAAGAAACATACATTTTCATTTCATTAAGCCTTAGGCAAAAACACATAACTATATCATAAGTATGATGCTTTCAAGGAACCATTGTGGCACGACAGTTAAGTATGTGCCTGCTAACTGAAAGGTTAGTGGTTCAAACCCACATAACAGTTCTGCAGGAGAAAGACCTGGTGATCTGCTCCCTTAAAGGTTACAGCCTAGGAAACATAGGAAACCCGATGAAGCAATTCTACTCTGCCACATGGGGCCATTATGAGTGGGAATTGACTCAATGACACACAACAACAACAACAACATGATGCTGTCAAGTTTAGCTAATTTAAAGGTCAATAAACTATGCCCCACAGGCTAAATGTAGTTTGCAGCTTGCTCTTGTTTTTCACATTTTTAAATTGTTAAATTTTTTTTTTTCATGATGTGAAAATTATATGAAATTAAACTTCCAGGGTCCATTTGTTTGTGTATTATCTATGGCTTTTGTCATGCTACAACATTACATTTTAGTAATTGTGACAGAAACCATAATGGTCTGCAAAGCCTAAAATATTTACTATGTGGTCCTTTGCAGAAAATGTTTGCTGAGTCTGAGCTAAACTGTTATGAAATGGTGCTACACTAAATGGTGAAATGACCTCTAGTATTTAAGTGTTCACATTTAACCTACTTTGTTGTTGTTGTGTGCCGTCGAGTCAGCCCCAACTCATAGCTACCCCTCCTTGGGTTGCCAAGGCAGTATCACTACAGAAGTAGATTGCTCAACCTTCCTTCTGAGGAGTGGCTGGTGGGTTTGAACTGCCAGCCTTCTGGTTAGCAGTCAAGTGCCTTAGGCACTATGCTAACCTACTTAGGCAATATTTAAAAATTCCAAATGAATGAATGAGTGAATGAATTACCTGGCTTCTCAACATAGGATGGGATGGCTGGAGTTGTTAATCTTGCATTTTCTCTCTCTTTGAGGCTATCTTGCCAATCACCTATGCTACCACTACGATGGAAGAAGGCTCTCTTTTAATGCTCTGATCCAAGTATCGCTGTGTAACACTCTTTTTTTTTACTTGTCCATAGTAGAATTGGGGAGCTCTGGTGGTGTAGTGTCAAAGCATTTAACTGGTAACCAGAAGGCTGGCAGTTCAAACCCACCAGCCACTCCTCAGAAGGAAGATTGGGCAATCTACTTCCGTAGTGTAATAGTTGGAGCTGTGTGTCAACTTGGCTGGACCCCAGTTCTGTGTGGTTGTTCCCATGATGGGATCAGATGACTGTGTTCTGAGCGGCCAATCTGCCCAAGAGGAGTTTCCGTAGGGGTGTGGCCTGCTTCCAAGACATCCAGGGATATCCTGGGAAGAGAGACATTCTTTGAGGAATTGGAACCCTGGTGTGCAGACTATAAACTTCCGTGAGTGAGCAGCCCACCGCTCAGCCTGGAGATCTTGGATTCGTCTTTTGTTGGAGTCAACAACCAGAGTACTGCCTGCCAGCCTTGAATTGCTCGGCCCCCTGCGCTTGCAGAAGCTAAGGCTGCCGCCAGCCTGAAGTTTCCTCCAGGGACTTTGGACTTGCCGGCTTCTATATGTTTGTGAGCCATTTTCCTAAGATAAATTTCTCTCTCTCTCTCTCTCTCTCTCTCTCTCTATATATATATATATATACACTTTGTTGGTTTTTGTGTTTCTCTAGAGAAGCCAATCTAACACACGTAGTGCTACTGCCTTGGAAACCAAAGGAGGGGTCACTGTGAGTTGAATCGACCTGACGGCAGTGAGTTTGGTTTATAGTAGAATTGAGCAAAACATTTATGTAAGGCTAAAAAATGGTGAATGAACAGACAGAAACACATAACTAATAAGAGATCTGTGAGGAACAGCTCATTCTTCTGTATTTTGTAGATATAAAATCCTGGTGTTCTAAGTGGCAAGGGATCATCTTTCCCTATCAGCTGAGCATATGCTCAGGCATGCTGGAACACTGTGGAGCCCAAACTCAAGAATGTTTTCTTACTAGAAGCAAAATATAGTAGCTTGCTTCCCAGAATAAGGTCTAGCTTAGATGGATGACTGATTGTGAGATTACCTTCCTAAATACAGGAAAGTGGGTTTTTCCTCCTACACCTCATTTAAAAGCATTTCTCATGGTGAACTATGGCAGGAGTTGAATTTAGTGACACAGGAAAGGGCCATATGAAATCAATATGCCCTTATACTCTGCTGAAACAATATAAATAACTGGGCCCAAGCCATGAGGAGAGATTATGTTCCTCTCAGATTTGAGTAGCAAACATTGCAAGAAAGTTCTATCATAAAATCACTTAGTTTTGGAGAGAACTGAAAAAAGCTTACTATTATTATTATTATTATTATTTTAAATGTCAAGTTACATATGAGTATACACTTAAGGATTAAAAGGAAGAAGTGTTAAAAAAAATTCACACCTTTAGGTTTACATCAGTTGGTATTTCATAAAGAAACTGATGACAGAAACAGCAGTATGAGGTGAAAACCATGCAGTGTAGAGTAAGAAAAAAGAGATCTGACAACAACCCACAGAGAGATCAAACACAAAAAAGGGAGATTCAAATGTTGAAAGGAAACCAAAAGAGCTTGGTAAATGTGGTGTATCTCAGAGTATGGGTTTCTCTCTTTATGAATGTCAGCAAAATTATTCTGAATAAGCCACCTTCCTAGGTTCAATTCATAACTATTCACACAGAGAGATGAGTTGCTGTACTCACTGTTATGATGCTGATGTATTTTATAGGATTTGAGAAAGAAATGGTCCTGTCATGTAGAGTTTTATATATGAGAGATAAACACTTAAAACAAAACAAAACCAACAATATGAAAAACCTTCTACATGTCTTTATATAGGCCGTTATCAAATGTAAGTAAGTGATGAGAATTCACTGGCCCAGAATTTCCCTATTTTACAGTTTAGCCTAATATGATACAACTGAACTATTCCTCAGCCTATTTACTACTTTGGACTTAGACACAAAACACAACCCATTTTTAAGAATTTTACCTGTATCGTGCATCATAAACAAAATATAATTCATGAGGTGTTTTTTTTAAAATATAGTACTTTGGCTATGTGCGATAAATAAGGATAATATTAGTAAGTCTTATAAAAATGACAAGCATTTAAACAGAGAGCAAGTAACTTAATAATTTAAGTGAGTTTATCATAGAAAGAGAGGGAGTAAATTATAATCTGTTGAGTTATTTCACTTTTAAACATTTTTGAAAAATAGAGAAATGTGATTAATACAAGAAGGAAGGAAGAATAGAAGATTATTCTACAACTTATATATTAGATACTATATTTTGCTAATAGGAGCCCTGGTGGCATAATGATTAAGCACTGGCTTGCTAACCAAAAGGTCAGTGGTTCAAACCTACCAGCTGCTTCCATAGGAGAAAGATATGACAGTCTGTTTCCATAAAAATGTACAGCCTTGGGAACCCCGTGGAGCAGTTCTACTCCATCTTAGAGGATCTCTATGAGACAGAATTGACTAGAAAGCAATGAATTTGGTTTGGGTTTGATATTCTGTTAAAAGGCTCTTTTGGTCCTTGTTTGTCCTTGGGATATCATTGATGAGTGTCATCAGTTACTAAAAATCATTAGTGGCTCATAGAAAATGAATATCACCTAATCATGAGTCTAGTTTATATGCACACAAGTCTCACAGAAAAGACTTTAGATTTTCTCACAGTGTTTTGGTCCTGTAGTTCTGCTCTAACAGAAAATACCACAAGTGGGTGGCTTTAACAAACATGGATTCATTCTCTTACAGTTTTGGAGTTTAGAAGTCTGATTTCAAAGTGCCAGCTCTGGGGGCTGGGTGAAGGCCTCTTGACCTTGGGCTTCAGCTCTGCCTCTTGCACCCAGCCCACTGGAGCTGGAGACTTCTCTTAACTCAGGCAGCTGCTGGCTGCTGAGGCTGACAAACCAAGGTCGACGAATTAAATGGCAAAGTCTAAATATTATCAAGCAACATGGCAGGCCACTAGTTCAAGTCCAGAAACAGTCCCAAGATCGGCAGACAACATGGCAGACTGCTGAATGACAACTTGGCCACATACAGGATCCAAGCGTGCCAAAAGCTAGGGACCTTTCTCAAAGCTTCTTCTTATTTGCTGGAAGCAGACTACATTCCTAAGGCTACTCACAGTAGATTCCACCATGGAATTGATTACCAATCTCCTCATGGGGAATAACTATATCCAGCTGCCCAGCCACTCAAAACCAGGCTCAGCCAAGCTGACACATAATCTAAACTACCACACACAATAACAGTAGAAAAGCTCCAGGTAATAAAGCAATGGATCATATGTAAATAATTTTTCTTCTGAGCCAAGTTTACACAAATTATGAAAAAGTCTATACTATAACATTAATTGAGTGCTTTTGAATATGCAGTCAGATGGCCTTCTGTTGTGTCTCCAAGGTCCTTTTAATATTGGCATAAAGTTTATGCATGCATTTTTGCTTCAATAAAATACTTGATTACACTTCAATAAAATTGCTTTCCCAATAATTACCAAAAAGCAAAGTACATCAGAATGAAAAAAACATATATGAGATATTTTCCATAGCTATAGTCTGGTGATGCTCATCTAAGCAATGAATATCAAAAGCTTGAAGAAGTATATAAAAAGCAAACTCTTTCTCATTTGGGTTGGCTTTGACTCATGATGACCCCTTGCATGCACAGAGTAGAACTGTGCTCCATAGGGGTTTTAATGGCTGATTTTTCCAAAGTAGATTAATAGGCCTTTTTGCAAGTAGTATCTGGGTTGACTTGAACCTCCAACCTATCAGCTAGTAGCTGAGAGCATTAACCATTTGCACCACCCAGGGATTCCTTGAAGAATACAGTGCTGTGATATTTGGAGAAAAGATGATTGCTGGGTGTTAAATTTTATTATAAAAACTTGTCTCCAGTATCTACTTTCTATCACACTTTGGTATGACTTATAGAGCTAAATTATTTTTCATAGGATCAAAAAAAGGTAAGGATGTATCAAGGTTTAACTATTAGGAATGAGATTAATTATTCCTTATAGCTTTGTTGAACAGGAGAGAGTTAGTGCAATGATAAGAGGAATAGAGATAAGAGTTAGAACCGAGGCATAGGTTATAACATACATGACTTGCAGCAAACAGAAGTAGGACTTAACTAATGTTAAAAATTTGCTAACAATATAAAATATATCCTTGGACCGTTTCAGTACTTAAGATAATGTAAAAATTAACTTATTAATAAATATAATCATGTCTTTTTAATTTAGTACCAGTCATTTAGAAATTCTATTCCAAGGAAATTATTATAGGCAAATGTAAAACCAAAACCTAGTTCTACAAAGATAAAAAAAATTAAGCATGCAACTAATCAACAAATATGAAATGTAGTGAACTTAGTATAATACAATAGAACGTAAGTTGTTATTGTTACGTGCCTTCGAGTCGGACCTGACTCATAGAGACCCCTCTTTGGGTTTCCAAGGTGGTATCACAATCTACTAAGTAGATTGCCCAACCTTCCTTCCAAGGAGTAGCTCATGGGTTTGAACTGCCAGCCTTCTGGTTAGCAGTCAAGTGCTTTAGGCACTATGCTACCGTTGTTGTTGTTATGTGCCGTCGAGTCGGACCTGACTCATAGCGATCCCTCCTTGGGTTTCCCAGGCAGAGCTCCTTAAAATATATCTACCTCATGCTGTCACTTAAACAGTTTACTGTTTAAACTCAGTTTACTCAGTTTAAACTCCATAGTCCATCAATAAAATCACACTCATTTGCTCATATTTCCTCTTTCCACCATTCTCAATCTGGTCAAATTACAAACTTGGTTAAACTGAACTATCAGCCTACTTCATGTCTGCACCCAAGAAGATGTTGTAGAAAAAAAAAATAACCATGTAGAAAAAGCATAACTGTGATGTTAAATGCATAGTCAAAAATTCAAGGGTACGCCTAATTCTGCCTGACAACTTAACCATATTCCCCTATTGCATCCAATAACCTATTCTTCCAGTAAAACCTTCTTTTCCCTTGAACATCCTATCTATACCCCTGGTGCTTATGATTGGCCTCATACATATGGAAAAAATACAAGCAATCAGAAAGAAGTTCTCATATAGTCCTAATCCCAAATAGAACAACCAATCCCATTTGCTCCCAGGCTCTCTGCCATCCTTCTTGCTGCTGTAGATGGCCTTGTCTCTCTTCCTATCAAAGGGCAAACTCTTTGCTTGTTTTCTAGCTTCATCTCCATTTACTTCATCAAGTAACTTGCTTCTTTAATATGCTCTTCTTAAACATACAAACTTGAGGATCTTGAAGTGTTAAAAACAAAAGCAAAACCCTATCTTGACTCTGTTTCCTCTTCCCTCTTCCAGCTGTCTCACTATTTCTCTGCTCTTCTTCCAAGTAAAACTTCATGAAAGAGTTACCTATAGACATCTTGTCTTCCTCTCCTCACTTGCTTGTCAGCCTATTCCAAATAAGCTTGTGTCTCACTTCTTCACTGAGCCTCTTCTGGTCATTGTCATTATGGTCTATATGCTGCAAACTCCATAAATTACTTCTCTAATACTTGACATCTCAGCAGCATCAGACATATTTGACGACTGCTGCTTGAACATTCTTCTCTTGGCTTCCATGACACCACACTTTCCCAATTTTCACTCTACCTCACTACCTGTTACTTCACAGTTTCCACTGCAAGCCCTTTCCTCTTCAGCCCAATGTCTAATGGTCATGCAGCTTTAGGAGTCCCTTGCACGCACATTCTTTCTAGGCTATCACGTTTAGTCCCTTTATATTAACTATACCATTTCCATTCTGATGACTCCTAAAACTATATTTCCAGTCCAAACCCTCCCTTCTGCAAAGCCTTCTTTGACCTCCCAATAAACGGATAGCCATTCCATTGCTGTAACATAATCTTATTTTAATTTTCTGAATAACACATATATCTGACTTTTTACTTTTTATTTGTTTGTTATAATTTATCTTTCCCAATTGGAATGTAAGCTCTATGAGGTCAAGGATTTTGTCTATTTTTCTTATATATCCAATGCTTAGTACCCTAGCTGGAGTATCCCACATGATTGTAATAAAATATTTACTGGAATGAATGAAATCATAGAGTTGTGGTCTATACTGATAAAGAGACTATGAAATAATGTAAAATAAAACAAAGAGCACAAAGTGAATAGTAATATCTATGTAAAAAATAATGTCTCATTTAGAAGACTGGAAGAAATGGTATAATGCAAAAAGTTGGCATTAAATAAGTCCTAGATTCATCACTTACTACTGTCTGTTTTACCTTTGGCAAGTGTTTTAAGCTACTCAATTTCTTTATTTGGAAAATGAAGATAATGCTACCATTTTCACAAAAATGACAAATTTTTGTTATTCCATAAAGTCAATCATCATTTATAGTATACTTGGTAATCTAAATAGCAAAAATCATTTAGCAAAGTAATATTTTTAGTCATCTCTAACTTTAGGTATTAAAAATTCATATATTCTCCTTCTCAAACTTTTTCCTCTCTCTCGTTCCTTTTTTTCCCTCCCCTTCCTTTTTTTTTTTTTTTGACACATACCTTCTTCTGGTGTTTGTTTCTTCAATGATTCACTCCAATCACTCCAACTTCCTTTATAAAGATGTAGCTTAGAGGAAATCTGAAATTCATATTCTGTATATGGTTTCAGATCAAGCAAATCATGTCTTCCTTTGGCATTTGTAACATTAACCTTAAATCAAAAAAGATTTTAAAAGGTGCATATTAAAATTAAATTGATTTAAGGAATCTTAACATTAAAGAAAGAAGTTAGACGAGAAGGCCCACCTTAGATATATTTTTCAAATTTACTATTCAATGCAAAGAAACGTCAATGATTGGGTTTCTAAATACACATGATACTAATATATGATATAACATCTCATTTTAAAAAATACACAAAAATCTCCTGGACTAAGAACTGATCTACATGGGTACTAAGTGGGATCCTGAAACCAGCTGGACAATGACTATAGATTGAAAACCATCACTTTCAAAAACCTTGGAGAACCTACACTTGCGATTTCTTTTTATTTTTTCACAATTAGAATGTAATAAATGTTTTAATACAGACATAGAACTGGCTATAATTAACCCATTATTATTATTATAAATCATTTTTTTACAAAAATACTGGAAAGATTCATAATCTTATACTTTACATTATATAAATAAATTAATGCCTAATAATGTACCAAATTGTGGTGCTTTAGTTTTGCGATAGTCTATTCCATATAAGCCTCTATAGATAGTCTCTAATAATTCTATTTCTGTCACAAAATTGCAAAAATGTAATAATGGGGAGATATAGTATCAGCGAGAAATGAATCCTATACTAGAAATAAATGGTAGAAAAGTAGTAATGATTCTCAGAAGCCTATAGCTTAAAAATTTCAGAATTAGTAATGAAAATTCAAAATATTGCTTAATAAATGGCAGTGTAGTTGACTTTCTGATACATTATAAGTATATATGTTAGGGCTAAATATTCTTAAACTCTATATTTTACTCTTAAGAAAAGACAGAGTTCTGTGTAGTAACATAAGGACACCTTCCCATTTAGTCTTAAGACCATTACCATATTCCAGGACCCGCCATTATTGAACCGATATCTGAGTCGATTTAGCAGCACCAGACCCTCATCTTTCCAATGAAGTGTACATCTTCTCACGGAATCATTTAGAAATGTGATTCCTATGTCCCACGGAGGAAGAGGCTTCACTAGCAACCAGGACAAAATGGTAAATTCAGGTTCCACACTTATAAATTGACTTATGTAATAATATGATATATAAAGATCTGAAAAAAAATTCATTTCTAAGATGCACAACCACCCAATTTGGCAAAACATATGAGATGAATTCCTGGCTTTTTCAAAACAAAGAAAAATTTTGATTCATTTCTAAATAATTAAAATAATTCACCTTAATCTACCCAAATTTTTACAAAATAAAATAATATCAACGTTTCTGATGGTGTCAAACCCACTTAATCTAGTGATTTACAGAAAACTACCATGCCAAACTCAAGAGATTCCAAGAGATAAGAAGGGAGAGGTGGCTGCTGGTAATTGCTTCCAGGAGGAGAAGAAATATTGGTGGGAAAACTTATAGGAAAGGGATAGACAAACAAAAAAGCAGAAGCAAAGTGTAAAGGGAAAAGAAAATAGCTTAGAGATGAATAATCTATGGAAAGAGATGGACACTAGGGTGGGAAAAGTGTTTCAAAAATGTCTATGTTCAGGCTCATAAAATTAGCAGTATGTATGCCAAAATATGACCTTAAATATATCCTACTTGAATTTAGAGGCCATCTGAAGAATAGATTTGACACACTGAACTCCAGTGACCAAAGACCAGACAAGTTGTGGGATGACATCAAGGGCATCATACATGAAGAAAACAAAACTTCATTAAAAAGACAGGAAAGAAAGAAAATATCAAAATGGATGTCAGGAGGGACTCTGAAACTTGCTTTTGAATGGAGAGTAAAGTGAGCCACCATTTGAAATGGTGGGTAAAGTGAGCCACCATTTGAAATCATCTATTTAGCTCTTTTACTTGATCATTTCTTCCAGAAATGTAACATTAACCTTATATCATTTCTTCCAGAAATGATCAAGTAAAAGAGCTAAATAGATGATTTCAAATGGTGGCTCAAGAAGAGTAGAGTATTGTAATGATATGTGCAAAGATTTAGAGTTAGAAAATCAAAGG
Source organism: Orycteropus afer afer (assembly GCF_000298275.1). Taxonomy (NCBI): domain Eukaryota; kingdom Metazoa; phylum Chordata; class Mammalia; order Tubulidentata; family Orycteropodidae; genus Orycteropus; species Orycteropus afer. The sequence continues at coordinate 20,565,748 of NW_006921603.1, read as the reverse complement.
GAAGAACACACTCAGCATTTCTCAAACTGAAAGGATTGAAGAAAATAGTCAAGCCTCGAATTGCAATACTGAAAGATTCTATGGGCAAAATCTTGAACAATGCAGTAAGCACCAAAAGAAGATGAAAGGAATACATAGAATCACTGTACCAGAATGAATTATCAATGTTCAACCATATCAGGAGGTGGCATGTGATCAAGAACTGATGGTACTGAAGGAAAATGTCCAAGCTGCTCTTAAGGAATTGCTGAAAAACAAAGCTCCAGGAATTGATGGAACACCCACTGCGATGTTTCAACAAATGGATGCCATGCTGGAAGCACTCACTTATTTATGCTAAGAGCTTTGGAAGACTGCTGGCCAACTGAATGAAAGAGATTCATATTTGTGCCCATTCCAAAGAAAGGTGACCCAACAGAATGCAAAATTATCAAACAATATCATTAATATCACACACAAGTAAAATTTGGCTGAAAATAATTCAAAAACGGTCACAACAGTATATCAACAGCAAAGTACCAGAAATTGAAGTCAGTTTCAGAAAACAACTGAATGGAATGAAGGATATCATTGCTCATGCCTTGGTTGAAAGCAAAGAATACCAGAAAGATGTTTACCTGTGTTTTTATTGATTATGCAAAGGTATTCAACTGTGTGGATCACAACCGATTATGAACAACATTGAAAAGAATGGGAGTTTCAGAGCACTTAATTGTAACTTGTACACAGACCAAGAGGCAGTTGTTCAAACAAAGGGATATTGCATGGCTTAAAACCAGGAAAAGTGTGCATCAGAGTTATAGCCTTTCGTCATACTTATTCAATCTGTATGCTGATCAAATAACCCAAGAAACTGGACTCTATGAAGAAGAATGCGGCATCAGGATTGGAGGAAGACTCATTAAAATTTAGCATATGCAGATGATACAACCTTGGTTGCTAAAAGTGATGAAGACTTGAAGCACTTACTGATGAAGATCAAAGACTATAGTCTTCAGTATGGATTACACCTCAACATAAAGAAAACAAAAATCCTCACAACTGGACCAATAAGCAACATCCTAAAAGATGGAGAAAAGATTGAAGTTGTCAAGGATTTCATTTTACTTGGATCCACAATCAACACCAATAGCAGCAGCAGTGAAAAAAATCAAATGACGTATTGTGCTGAGCAAATCTGCTGTAAAAGACTTCTTTAAAGTCTTAGTCTTCAAAGTGCACCTGACCCAAGCTATGGTATTTTCAGTAGCCTCATATGCATATGAAAGCTGGACAATGAATAATGAAGACCAAAGAAGAAATGATGCATTTGAATTGTGTTGGTGAAGAACATTGAAAATACTCTGGACTGCCAAAAGAACAAACAAATCTGTCATGGAAGAAGTACAGCCAGAATGTTCCTTAGAAGAGAGAATGGTCAGACTTTGTCTCTGGTAATTTGGGCATGTTATCAAAAGGCACCAGTCCCTGGGGAAGGATATTATGCTTGGTCAAGTACAGGTTTAGTGAAAAAGGAGAAGACCCTGAGTGAGAGGGATTGATTCAGTGGCTGCAACAATGGGCTAAAGCATAGAAATGACTGTGAGGATGGCCCAGGATTAGGCCATGTTTCATTCTGTTGTTGCTGAGTTGGAACTGACACGATGGCAACTAACAACAAGAACAACATGCAAAAAGGTGCTATGACAGGAGAGAAGATAGACAAAGTGTGTGAGGCTGTTATTTCAGGTAAACTTCAGTCCTACCTGGGATTGTCAGAACTCAGGGATGCCTGAGGTTGGTCTCTGATTTAACAGGGCCTATTTTATTAGCTCAGAAATGTGCCAGAACTAGTTCATTCTAGCTCTCAAGCTGATAAGAAGATTAGAGGTAAATATTTCAAGAGAAAGATACATTTGTACATGCATTTTATTGATAGCTTGTACCTGGCTGCTCTAGCCCAGTAGGCCAACATGTAGTCATCTCAGAGCAGTGGGAGTATCCATGGGGGTAAAAAGATACCCCCACCAAGAAGGGCCTATTTGAATTTCTTGAATAACCTCACAGTCAGATGGCATCATTGGTAGTTGGTGCCCTCATAAAGTTGGTGCCTTCATGACATGAAGTTGTTGTTGTTGTTATGTGCCATTGAGTCGGACCTGACTCATAGCGACCCCTCCTTGGGTTTCTGAGGCAGTATCACTACGGAAGTACATTGTCTCATTAGCTCTTATTTTTCCAACAGAGAGAATAATGTTGAATATCCCGTTTTGTACCACTATCTTACATAGTTCTAAGTTAGCATGCATTTTATTGTATTAAAGTAACTTCTACCCTTTGCCTATGCCCATTGGCAACTTCCATCAACCACTGTCTTCAGTGAAACAAACAAGTACATACATAAGATTTGAGCATTAGAGAAGAATAAATTTTATGTACCAATGAATGGTACCTACTAACAGGGAAATAAAATATACCTATGTCCAGGAATGTGAATGTGGATGGAAATGAAGAAGAGCTTCCAAGTTTATTGATGGCAGTAACCTTGGCTGTGTAACTGGATTCAGGTGATTCAGACGTTAGGTTTATTCCAAGATCCAAATGATCACAATAATGATCCTTACATTGCTTTTGCCAACTTAAATTTTGTGGTCCACTTAACCTTTAAATAAAAGATAATTATGTTAAGATACTTTATGTGTTATTTTTTCCTTTAAATAACAAAACCAAAACCAAACAAAACTCACTGCTGTGGAGTCGATCCCGACTCATAGCGACCCCTCCTTGGGTTTCAGAGGCGGTTTCTATATAGAAGCAGATTGTCCAGTCTTCCTTCCAAGTTAAATAAGAAGTGTTCAAATATTTAAAGTTCTAGACACTTTTTTAAGGTCAATGTCACGACCAGGGTAAGCATCATGGGCATATTTGTATTGTGTGGCCATAAATATGATCCTATCTCCCTTCTCTCTTTTTTTTTGGTAGAACTAAGATTTTTTTTTTTTTTAATCTTCTCATAGATGACTAACTTTCCTGAATATACTGCCTGAATTCCCTGGCTGCCATCTTGGCTCCTGAATGAAATTTCAATCATTATCCAAAGGATCCCTGGCCACTTTAGCAACAATTACACAAAAGAAGCAGCTTCTGGTACAGTAATGGTCAGACTGGAATCCTTATGCCCCATCTCCTGGTCACTCGGGCTTGGGGCCATCTAGTAGAAATCAGCTGGGTCTTTGGATGGGCCGTGGAAGAAACTCTGTATCCACTCTTCTTGTGGACTCAGGTCAGGAAAACGTGCTTAGAAAAAGCGCCTCAAAGGCTAAGAGAAATTTACCACAAGAAGAATCTATTTACATATCATGACCCCAAGAGTTTGTAAACATAAAAGAGGGAAGTGATTTTATGCAGTCAGTTTACCCCTACTAGACCAGGGAAGATCTATCAAAATATGGACCTGGGATGGTCTGAAGAGCACTCTTAGTTAGCACTCAGCTGAGAATAGTTCCCAAGATATCAGGCCTCACACTTTAGGTCAATGAACCAGTTTTAATTGATGAGGATTAGATTTTTTAAAAAAGGATCTGATTGTTTAGAGGGAGCTCTGGTAGCATAGTGGCTAAGACACTTCCCTGCTAACCAGACGGCTGGCGGTTCAAACCCACCAGCCACTCCTTGGAAGGAAGGTTGGGCAATCCTACTTCCGTAGTGATACTGCCTCGGAAACCCAAGGAGGGGTCACTATGAGTCGGGTTTGACTCGACGGCACATAACAACAACAACAATTGTTTAGAGGTATCTGTTGTTTTTTTTTTCTTTAGTGAAAATGGAACTGCTGGATATTTTGAAAGATCATCTAAGTGAAATCCTACAGAGCTGAAAAAATAGAGCCCCTTACTCACTGTAAAGTATAGTCAGTTGATATATGGGTGTCTCTTCCTCTGTCCCAGGTGCAGACCACAGTCCCATGTTCTCCCTTCTGTATGCAAGATACATTTTGAGGCTGTTCTGGTACAACTTTAAAAAGAAAGAGAGCAAAACCTCATATTTTAAATATCATATAAGTGATATTTAAATTCCATTGTTATGTATTTGTCTAACAAGATGATAGTACCTATCAACCCAATGCCCCATCCCCTATAACAAGGTAAGCTAGGAGGTATTATAGAGTCCTTCAAGTTCAAATTTACCTTCAAGGCATAAGTTCCTTCTAATAACAGTAGTAATAGTAGTGAATATGGATCAAACAGTTAGTATATGCTCAGTTACCTCAGGTGATGGTGCATTAACTTCCTCAGAGTGAAGCCCCTTCAAATATTAAAACCAGTTGCCATGAAGTCAACTCAGACTCATGATGACTCCAAGCGTGTCAGCATAGAACTTGCTCTATAGAGTTTTCAGTGGCTGGTTTTTGGTGACAGATTACCAGGCATTTCTTCCCAGTTGTATCTGCATGGACTCAAACCGCCAACCTTTCAGTTAGCATCCTAGATGTTAACTGTTTACACCACCCAAGACTCCATTCAAATATTGTTGTTTTTAGGTGCCATTGAGTCCATTTCAATTTATGGTGACTTGATGTGACAGAGTAGAACTGCCCCATAGGGTTTTCTTGGCTATAATCTTTACAGAAGCAGATTGCCAGATAATTCTCCCATGGAGTGGCTGGGTGGGTTGGAACCACTGACCTTTTGGTTAGCAGCTGAGCAATTAACAGTTTGTGCCATCATTAGGCAGGCACCTTTAAAAGTTATGATACCTTTCCTCCATGGACCTAAAATTTGCCTATTTCTACCCACTGGCTCTAATCATGTCTTCCTGAACTATAGCACCTAAGTCTAATTTCCACAGTGCGTCCCTTGGAGCACTCTGTGATCATTATAAATTAATTGATTCTTCTTTTACATGGATATTGTGTATTTCTCATGGGCCAGATGGTGCTAGCTGTAGAAATACAAAGAGGAACAAGGCAGGTATAATCCCTTATCTCATAAGGTATATATTTTCAAATGAAGCTACTTTATAGTCAAAGACAGTTACCAAAGCTAGGAGTTTCTCATACATCATAGAGGGAAGAGAAAGTATTCTGTTACTTGTTCTCATACCATTCTACCCTCATTCTAAGACCCATATGTAGAAGTCAATTTGAATGTTGTTGTTGTTGTTGTTACGTGCCATTGAGTTGGCCCTGACTCATAGCGACCCCTTCTTGGGTTTCCAATGCAGCATTACTGCAGAAGTAGATTGCCCAACCTTCCTTCCGAGGAGTGGCTGGTGGGTTTGAACCATTACCCTTCCAGTTAGCAGTCAAATGCCTTAGGCACTACGCCACCAGAGCTCTGATTACACCACAGAGTGTATTAAATTCTAGCAATTTGAATAGAACAGATATTTTCTTTTGGTGAGATAAAACAAGGATAGCACTAAAGCTTTAGATATTGTCTGTACGTCCTCCCCCCCCCAAAAAAAGCTTCACTAATGTACTAAATGTGTTTTGTTGTTGTTGTTTTTACACATAAAATAGACATGGTACGGTAACTGCCCACTCTGTGAGCTTTGACAAGTTAACCTCTCAGAGCTTCAGCTTTGTCTATAAAGCAGTTATAACATTATTTAGCTTAAATAGTTTTGTTTGAAAAACTATGCATTCATAAGCTTTACAGAGTCAAACAGTTCTACAAGGCTTGTTGCAAAAAAAATAATAATCCCTTCCTCCTTCCCACCAGTTCTCCCCTCGCAGAATCTACCACTTTCAACTTCTTTGCAGCTGATTCCTTTGGCACTGTTTGGGATTGCTAAACAACATACAGTTACACATTCATTTTCAGTTTTCACTATTTTGCAAAGCACTGTCCAGGAGACCCTGAGCGGTGCAATCACTTATTATGCTCAGCTTCTAACCAGAAAGTTGGCAGTTCAAGTCCACCCAGAGGCTCTTCAGAAGACAGGCACAGCGATTTACTTCTGAAAAAAAGTCAGCCATTGAACCCTATAAGAGCAGCTCTACTCTGACACACATGGGATCACCATGAGTCAGATTCAACATGACTGTAATTGGTTTGATTTTGGTTAAAGCACTCTCCAATATGGAAAATGGGGGTTTAGCTCTTCTTTCTTCCTTCTTGTGAAGTTGTAGCACAATTGTGATTAGATCAGCATTTGGTATAGATTATTTTGATATCATACATATTGAGACATAAATGTCATATACATAAACACTACTTATGGCTGAGTCACAGAGAGTACTAGGAAAACCTTTCATTTTCTGTATTACTTTTTGTTTATCTTGGAGTCAATACTTGTCTTGTTCTATTTGCTTTATTTTCTACACTTTGTATTATTAATGTAATTCCAAACTTTTAAGCCAATTATTTGAGTCACTGTTTAACAGATTTGGATGCATTGGGAATTCCACTAGTTTGAGGACCTCTCTCTTATAATCTTGTGAACATTCCAATCAAAACTAGCTGCCTCTATGCTTGGTACACAGCTGTCACTGTGGAATTGCCTGTCCTAAGTATCTTGGGGATTAAGTCCTCTTTTTCTTGTGTTGGATCTCCTGTTTCCTAGATCCTATCCTTCTTTCTTGATTTAATTACTTGTGTTGATGAAGCACATCCTTCCGTAGTTCCCTGGGAAAAGGTGCATGGAGGAGGGGGCAGATTTTGAGCAGTTCTCTATTTATCCTCCTACTTGACTTACACTTTAGCTGCATATAGAATTCTAGATAGAAAGTAATAACCATTCAGAATTCTGAAGGTAAGGCTCTGCTGTTGTCAAGATTTCAGGTTGCTCTTGAGAAGCCTAAAGCCATTCTCATTCTTCAGTCACTGTAAATGATATGATTGTACAATCTTCTCTTTGTACCCAGCATTCTGGATTTTCACAAAGATGTGTTAAATGAGGGTCTATTTTCATCCATCCTTCTGAGTTCTCAGAGGGTCATACACTCTGTCAAGTCTTGGTCTTCAGTTTGGGAACATTTTTCTTGAATTTCACTGTCTTATCAGACCAATATTATATATGATGATTCCCTCTATACTGTTTTTTTCTTTATAAAAATCTATTATTCATAGATAGAACCTTTCTCTAACTTTATCTTTTATCTTCTATATTTTTAAACTCTTGGTCTTTTTGCTCTACTCTCTGGGAGACATCCTCAGTTTATATTTCTACCCTCCCATTGAGTTTTTCACTTCTGCTTCCTATGTTTTTCATTTGGGGGCATGTTTTTTATTCTGTGAATGTTTTCTTGTTATAGCATCCTATTCTTTTTCTGTATGAAGTATTTTCTCTTAATTCTCTAAGGATATTAAAGATAGTTTTCATTTCTTAACATTTTCTTCTCCCTGAATATTTCCTATTTTCTCCACTTTGCTTATTTGTTTGGTTCCACGTGGTTTTGTTTGTTTGTTTTTATTGACCTCTTTCATGTTAGGCATTTTCCTCAGAAGACTGTATTTCCCTCATGTGTAGGAGAGTCCATGAGTGAAGCAAACAGTTAACATACATGCTCAGTTGCTAACCAAAAGGTTGGAGGTTCAAGTCCATCCAGAGATACCTTGGAAGAAAGGCTTGGTGCTCTACTCTGAAAAAATAGCCAGTACAAATCCTATGGAGCACAGTTCTACTATGACACACATGGGGTCTCCATGAGTCAGAATCATTGGGGGTGAGGGTGGGGGGAGTGTGCAGTTTTATCTCAGAGGGATCTGGCTGGGTATTTTGGGGAACTCCTGTTGTCAATATTTTTAGGTGTTTCCTCTTGGCCTGATTAGGTTTCCTGGAAAAAGGATTTTCTAATCTTCTGCCTGGAGGGTACAGGCCTGGCTGCTTGCATTCTGGGAGCTAAATGGAGGAAAGAGCTGTATGTAAATGTTTTCTTAATATTTCCGGTTTTCTGTATGCTCTTGCCACCTATGGACTTGTGTCTCCTAATTCAGAGACTGGTATCACTTTTTCACATACCAAATTCCGGTTTTATTGCAGAATAGGGGAACAGCATCTGCCCTATTATATGGAATTGGGAAAAGAATCTGAGATTCTAACTGTCTTTTTAATAGATTTTCAGTTAAACCTCCACTTTTAGCCCCACTTTTGCCCTCACTCCCAAAAGTACATGGTATGACCAATTTCCGAGTCTTTCTGGAATGAGGGCTTCTGCTTTACATCAAGTTTCATCTTGACTTTTCTCACTGTCAGCTGTTGGTTAAGTCAATTACCACTGGCCTACTTGCTTTCAAGCTTCCAAAATTTTGTTGATATGTCCTCTTCCCTCCGTTCCTTTTTTGTCCTTGAGAATTAACATAACTGGAAATCTTTGTAATGTTATTTCAGGGGGAATGGAAGTAAACTCGTATGTTAAACTCACCATTTTTACTCTTAACCCTGCATAGGGCCTTCTGATGAGCAAATGAGATGTAAGGTGCCTTACAATTTTACATAATGAAGATGAGTTCTCAGCGCCTCCCTACTCCTAAAGATTTCATTTTTAAAAATGTGAAACATTCACCCACATATCAAGTCGACTTTCTCAATGTGAGTTCCCTAGACCATGAAATCAAGGTGTCTACTTGATGCAGACTTGGTTTTGTAAGCTTGTCTGCCTCAAGGGAAACCAGACATAATTCTTCTTATTATAGTTAATACCAGCAAAGAAAAGCAATCAAAGGCTTTGAAAAGTTAAAATAGCTTGCAATATAATAAACAATTACAAGGTATGGTTGTTATTATTTTTAAAAGTCCTACTTATCATGAGAAATTTTTTTTAAAATCTCATAAAAATAATTTTCAGAAATATTCACAGCCAAAGCACATATTAAAAAGCACCAAGCAAGGGTTCATGTATTGCCTTGGTTATCTAAATGGTTTGTGGATCAACCCTATGAAGTTGAGCTAGAGCACTGTGTTTAGTTATTCCACAGATTGGATGAGCTCTGCGTGGTAGAGCAGCCCAGCCTAGGCAAGGGCCACAAAGAAAAGGCTAAAAGGCAGCCTGCTTATTTCCAATTCTGGAAAAACAGCCAATGTTGTGATAGGCCTCTTAGTGACAGCACTACGGACTACCACTTATCACAAAAAGATAAATGGGCTATCACTTTATCACTAGCTAGGATTGAGCATATTACAGTAGGTGGAACCAAAATTCATTGTTTCTTTTCTTGGAATGACTGGCTATACTCCGAAAATGATGTTGCTTCCAGTCAATCCTTCACTTCAAAAGCGCTAAACTTGCTCAAAGAGCAATCATTTGATTGTGTGGTTACCACTTGTTCATGTTGCACAAGCAACATACTGTAGCACCACCCAGCATCACCTCTGAGCTGAGGACAGATAAGTTTCACCATCTCCTCAGACCTTTGGACACTGCAAATTGTAATAAATGCATCTACATGTACTGGATGGAAAAATGAAAATGGCAAAGGGGATCACAGTACTCTAATGTATCTCAGTATAGATATGATATGGAATGAAATGGCTAGGAACATCTGCAAGGGAACTGAATGCCAAGGCTGTCGGCAATCTACTAAAAGAGAAGAAAATGCCAGCAGCACTCTGGACACTTACAGCTGATATCACAGAGCTGAAAATATCTTACACAAATATATAATATTGGTCTCATAAGACAGTGAATTATCCAGGTGAAATAGTCAAGTGTTTTGCAGGCAAGGGAAGTAAGGCCCAATGGTTTGTTTTTTGATCGTTTGTTTTTCAATTTCATTTTGTGTATACCCAGTGCTTGTACTTTCTTTTAGGAAACATGTGCAGGTAGCTAGCATGCTGCACAAATGAAGAAAAGAGTAAAACTGGATGAAATTGCAATCCTAGCTCTTATCACCTAAGTGGCTCCCATGTGCCTGTCTCTAGATTAATCACTTTGCATACAAGCACTTTGCATTTAATCACGTTATGCAGTAGGTGTTCATATCTTTATAACACAAATGGTGTACTAGAGGCTGGGAGAATGGAAGTTGTCTAAGGGTACACTGCTAGTGGCAGGGTTGAAATTCAAAGCTCAGCTCCGTTTACTCACCACCACAGCAGTCTAGGCTGATTGGGCATGACCCCTAAAGGGTGTGAAAAAGAGGCCCTGATCTGGGAGAGAGGTTTGGGATCTAACGGAAACTACCTCTCGCCCTTCTCACCCCTGATGATTTGCTTGGACATGGTTTTCTGCTCAGTTCTTCTGTTGACCCTCTAGGAAAATTACCTGGCACCTATCACATTCTTACAGGTTAGAGAGAAGAGGCTTCCATTTTTCCTGGAAAGAATGTCATTGAACTTCATAGCAGAGACCCTGTCCTGCAGCCTGATGCAGCAACTCCTCTTCGTCCCCTCACGCCTCTCGCCTCTGCTCCAGAACTTCCCTGCAACCACAGAGGTGCAGGGCACCATAGGATCACCAAGGCTTTGCCTGCTCACTGGCTTGACTGGCTGGGCCTCCAAGGCTGCCAGCTGCAGGCCGGTGTGCTGCTGGCTCATGCTGTGCACTGTGGCTCATGCTATTGATGCCAACTCCGACATCTTAGTTCTTCAGCAGCTGCCCGGAGGGACCATCAGAGCAACACAGTAGTGTTGAGCTGTTGCCCTGGGCAGTGAATTTTGATCACTGAAAGACAGGGAAACTCTTCTCTCTTTCCCCTGCCATTGCATTTCCATATATTCTTTCTGGGGATGCCCCTAATGACCAAGCAACCAGCTGTGTTTTCTGTCAAAGCTGTGGCCAGCTAGTGACTTACCCATGCTGTATTAGCTTTCCCTCCTTTCCTGGTTCACTCCCTCACATTTGCCTCCTTTGAAAGTGCATCTCCCTCTCTCCGCAAAGTGTTAGCGTGTCAGTTTTATCTTAGGCAGTTTTTTAGAGAACCCAACGAAAGATAGTAAGTATGATAATAGCTCCTTTTAAACCTCTGCTAAGTATGATAACTAGTGGTCAGGGGTGATCATAGTTGAAAGGGAAGGAGAGGACCATGGGAACTACTTCAATGACTGTATTTTCAATGTTGCCATATATATTTATTTATGAGAACTGCTTTTTGTGCCTTAAGTTAGAGACGAGGAAAGATGTTAAGCATTGTGTAGTTGGCCTGGGCAGCATAAGTAGAAGGAGACATCTCTTTCTACTTTTTTTTTTTCCTTTGGAGATTGTATAAAATCTCGTGGCATTAAGGGAGGAAGACTGAGCTGCAGAAATTCCGATTTCCTGCCATTGGAGTCCAAGGAAAACAGGAGAATGGTCTTAGCAGCCAAAATAACAGTAACAAAACCAAAACCAAATGAGGCCCTAGTTCTGATTTCTCGACTTCTCACACTGACGTCCTCTTATGTTACGGTTAAGATGAAATATTCCCTCTGATAGAAGATAGAACATTGTTCTCTATCTGGCTTTCTGTTGAATTTATCTCAAGTACCAAAAGTATGTTAATTTTTAGGAGTTCAGAATGGAATGCTCACCACCAACAGAGACCTCTGCCCCACATATTCGAATCTCGTCACCACTGCTACAGGCCAGTTTGCAGCGAAACACGGTTGTGCCAAGGGGGAGACCTGTGACTTGAGAGCTGAGGTAGTGGCTATGCTGAGAGTGAATTGTTCTGTTGAATCTGTAGAGGATTAACTTGTTAGAACTGGGATAGCTCGAGCAGCCTTGTTGGGGCTTCAAATAACATGAAATATTGACAGCTGATCCAAGTGAAATTTCTTTGGAAGGCGTCACAGTCACATTTCCTCTCTTGCACACATCTGCAATAAAATAACAAATGCAATACTCAGTGGGCACATAAGAAGCCCATTTCAGAATGGGGGACAAAGGCAGGTAAAATCAGGCCCATCACCTCACAGATGTACAATCCACACTGTTCTGGCTATACTGGTGACATCCAATAAAAACAGAAGGCAGTCATATTAAAGTCTAAGTGTTTTTCAATTAAAATATGTACCCTTCTCAAAAAATAGTAATATTATGACCAATACAGTAATAAGAAAGTGGTGAGAAAATAGAGTTGGAAAAACATGCAAGAACAGAGTTCCAGAAATAACCAGCCTCTATTATATGCAGGAGCTCTGTAGCCCAGTGCCTAAGGCACTTGACTGCTAACCAGAAGGCTGGCCATTCAAACCCACTAGTAACTCCTCGGAAGGAAGATGGGACAATCTACTTCCGTAGTGATACTGCCTCTGAAACCCAAGGAGGGGACTCAACGGGATATAACAACAACATTATATGCAAATCATTCACCAGCCAAATAAATAGGGCTTCTGAGAATCAATTATATTTGCTTTTATCACCATTTATAATTTATAATGCTTACTTTGATACTCATACAAAAAAAAAATTCTAAAAATGTATTGCAGGGAGTTCTGGCAAGATGGCAGACTAGGCAGAAGGACTGCACAGATGCTCTTCAACAAAGAAAAGGGAAACCAATTAATACAGACACAGAAGATAATC
>NW_006921603.1:20541726-20549148 GCF_000298275.1 Orycteropus afer afer | reverse complement strand
TAAAAAAAAAAAAAAGAATGAATACATTGTAATCAAGAAAAAATAAAGAAGTAATATCAGAAAAAAAAATGTATTGCAAATTTCAGAGGAAGATTTAGGAATAATTCCCTTTCTTGCTATTTTAGTAGTACAATGCATGTGTAACCTGCAAGATCCTATTATAACAAACAGAAAATATTTAGGGCTCTGGTGTGGTTGCAGTGGTCATCAAAGATGTCACTTAGGTCCTCCTATGTCATGTGCTGGTGTTCCTTCAAGAAATAAAACCCTATAGATGAACCATTACCACATACAACTACTATGAGATTACATGAATGTACTTCTCTTTTAAAAAAAAAAAAAAAAGTTCTCTATGCTATTGCTGATATGCCAGACAGCACATTAAACTCACATCTAGAACAGAGGTTGTTCTTACTCCCCAGGAGCTTTCATAGGAATAAATACGACACTATTCAGAAACTGACAGTTATTTGTGATATTCAGTACTCGTTGATGACAAGACCTTCAGAATTACAGATTCAGCAGGCATTTTCAGATGTGATGTGAAGTCTTCATTGAAAGTCTTTTTTAGGTAATTGTAAGATTGCTTGGCTCTTAAACTGCCATAAGCAGGAACTAATAAAGAAGTTATTTAAATCAAATAAAGGAAATAACGAAAATCATCTCAAATAAAAAGTTCTCATTTTCATTTTCACACAGTCTCCCTGTTTCTCATCTTACTTATGTTTGTTCTCTGCTTCTTTGATCTGTTTCCTTTTCTTGGAGGGCCAGAAAGCCAAAAACAAGCTCTCAATAAAAAGCAAAGAAAATCCCAACCTTATTATTTTTTTTTTTTTAGCATAGATGAACTCATCTGTGAAGACATCTTTGTTAAAATGTAAAACATGCATTCATGATGCCTAGCTGGGTTACCTAGCTACTGTCTTAAGGGAAAATGTTATGATTGGACTCATGCATTAATAATTAGTATAAATTTAAAAAATACATAATAGCTTCAAACATAATACCAAACTCATCCACTTAAATGACAGAAAACTGACTATAAAGGACCAACTACCAGAACCTTTACCAGAAATGCATGTTTTATTTGTAACTGAGAATTTAAACCTCAAATGCTTTTACAGATTAGCTTACAGAAATATCTTACCTATCTTTGCTTTAATCAACAGCCACATAATTATAAAAATAAATGCCAATGGGCATCCTCTAACAGTACATGCCATGAATAGTCAACTCTGGAATGCACTCTGTAATTCTTTCCTGTAAGAGAGACAAATTTATTCATGTTAAATAAATTCAGAAAATAACTGAAATCAAAATTGTTCAGAAGAGCTAAAATGCTATTTTATTTTTCCACATTGCAAAGATTTTGTTCAGTGTTTTTTTAAAATAAAGGACACCTTTAAGATTAGTACATTGAAAATCTTAGTTATCACCCCACCAAGTTAAGAGTTTTATGGTCAGCAAAGGATGGGAGGATAAGCATGGGCTTTTGAGTCCTTTAGACCTGAGTTTAAATACTTTGTGACCTTGGTCAAGTTATTTAACATTTCTGAGCTTCAGTCTCTTCATTGAGAAAACAGGAATAATTAAATTTATCTCTACAGAGTTTTAGATATAAAAAAGTCATATATATAAAAGCATAGTGCTTAGTACTCAATAATATTAGTTCACAAACCACCCCTCTTCTTCAGCAGTCAGTGGCATTATGATCCAAATGTAGACATCTTCCTCTTCCTCTTTTAAAATCTGTCATCTACAATTAACTGAAATGCCAGTACAATTCTCTCCTTGATTCACTCATTCATCTATTCATCCAAACACTTGTCATTTACCTACTTTATGCCAAACACTGTGCTATTTGAAGAGTTTTCAAAGAATAATGAAAAAGATGTGGTTCTTTTCCTTGAGGGTCTCAGAGTCTAACATGAGAAATAAACATCAGTAACTATTAATACAACATGGTAGGTGATATTCCTATAATAAAAGAACACAGAGCTGCTAGAGGACCAAGGAGGGAGCATCTGATTCTTGGTGAGATGGACTATTATGGGGGAGGAAAGGGAGTTACTGAACACTTTAAAGAAAAATAAATGACATTTGAATTTGATTTGAAGGGTGACTAGTTAGAAAAATGGGAGAAGACTTTTAGAATATACTCTACACTCAAAACCAAACCAAACTCACTGCCATCGAGTTGTTCCAACTCACAGTGACTCTCACTAGGTTTCCAAGGCTATAAATCTTTATGGAAGCAGACTGCCTCATCTTCCATGCAGCGGCTGGTGGATTCAAACCACCTACCTTTCGGTTAAGGCCAAATGCCTTAACCACTACACCACCAGAACTCCTTATACTGTGTACTAGAGAGCCCTAACTGAAGTTTTCTGAATTTCTTAACTACAAACTACAAAAAGGAGGAACTACCAGAGTCACTATCAATATTCTTGGGGTTCAAACACTTGGCTTTGATGTGACTGGAGAGAAATCCTCTCACTGAAGAAGGCAATTGCGGAGGCCTTGGTGAAAAATAATGGAGATATGGACCATGGTTGTAGAAGTGGAGATAGAAAGAAGCAGTCAGATCTCAACAAGTCTTACCTAAGTCTTTAGGTCATATTGAAGGCTCCAAGCAGTATCCTTATAGCATCCTAGCTTACCTCTATCTCAGTCAGTTGCCATTGAATCAATTTGGACTCATGTTCAAACTCAAGTGTGTCAGAGTAGACTTGTTCTCCACAGGATTTTTAGTGGCTGAGTTTTTGAAAATAGCTGATATTTTTCTTCCAAGTCCTTCTGGTGGGCTAGAACCATCAGCCTTTCAGTTAGTAGCAGAGAGCATTAACCATATTTGTACCACCCAGGGCTCCTACCCCTACCTTCCAAAACCTAAATTCTCTGTCATCAAGCCTATTCTAACTCATAGTGACCCCTACTGGGTTTCCAAATGTGTTAATCTTTACAGAAGCAGACTACCTCATTTTTCTTTCACAGAGTGGCTGCTGGGTTCCAAGTACCGTCTTTTTGGTTAGCAGTCAAATGTCTTAACCTCTACACCAAGAGAGCTTCTTACTTCTGTCTTAGCAACTACTATATTAAATATAATTTATCTATTTAGGCATTTACATTTTTCCTTCATTAGCCAACAAGCTCCCCAGGGACAGGACTAAACATGTGATACATGTGTTGACCTGACAAATGAGTTTTCTCTGTTGCTCTATTGTACTTCCAGTTTAGTTTAAAATGAATATGTTTTTAAATAATTGGATCTTATTCTGCTACATTGTGGTCAACATCCCTAATACTTTTGTTTCTTGTAGCTACTTTAGTTGCTGCATTAAAATCTGAAATACTGTGGCATTGAGAAAAATGGTGGATTGAACTAGAAAATAGTTGGATGGACAAATACATAGGATTAAATAGGTCTCCATTTCCTAGCTGCAAAGGATGTCTGCCGCACAGCTTCACAGAGATTTTCAATGTGTTCAGCAATTTATGAAGCTATAACATTCCCAAAATAGTAAAATATCCAATTGGTCATTCTAAGGCATTTTAAAATGAAGATATATAATAAGAAGTAGATAAACTTGAGTTTATATAGTACATTGATCTAAACACAAACTTGCTCATTTTCTCTGAAAGCTAGGTAAAACCATCTTCTCCATTTATGAGAAATTCAGAACCCCAAAGACCTTCAAGTAAATGAGGTATCTTCCAATAAAATGAAACCTCCTGTCAACTGTAAACATCCTTCATACACCTGCTTGGAGGGTCGATATTAAAACTACAACCGTACCTTGAGTCAGAAAATCAGAGTATGTTATGACATTGACTCATCACTGAAGTTGGCAGTTTCCACACAGTGAAAACAATGTCTCAGATGAGGGGGAAACCAGAGCCAGAAATACAGTGATGGCAGGAGGGCAGAGGTGACAACTGTCCCTCAGTGTCTTTTCCTGTGGCTCCAGAGAGAAATGCAGAATATGCAGTTTCTTCAAAATCATTTGTTACTACACTGAGAAGAAACCCTTAAGTTTTTCTCTTTGGGTGATCATGTCACATAGGTAAGGCACTTTTCTACTTCTACCTTTTCTCTTTTCTTTCCTGAAACACCGTAGTATGTGCAAGGAGCAGTATGATATTGTGGAAAAAAGCTGTGGAACCTCAGCTGTGCTGTTTATGATTAAGTGTGAAAGTTCTGTCTCCTCATCTGAAAAGGAGACCTGGTGGTACAGTGGTTAGCACTGGGCTGCTAACCAAAAAGTTGGCAGTTGGAACCTATCCAGTAGCTCCGTGGGAGAGAGACCTGGCAATCTGCTCCTGTAAAGATTACAGTCTAGAAAACCTTATCAGGCAGTTCTATTTTGTCACATAGGGTCGCTATGAGTCAACATCGACTCAATGGCACACAACAGTAATAGTAACAACAATAGGTAGAGTGATATCTACCTAGACAAAGTTATTGTTAAGATTACATGATAGTGTCAAGGACCCAGGAGAATACCTAGCACAAATTAGCACCCCACTGAGACTAGTTCTCATTTTCCCCTCTTTTTATTTTTAATCGCTTGTGACTTTCAATGTACTGGAATTGTTTGTTTGTTAGACTATGTATTGTTATGTTGTTGTTGTTATGTGCCTCGTCGAGTTGGACCCTATTTATAGTGAACCCTCTTTGGGTTTCCCCAGGCAGTATCACTACTGAGAAGATAGATTGCCCAACCTTCCTTCTGGAGTGGCTGGTGGGTTTGAACCGCCACCCTCCGGTTAGCAGTCAAGTGCCTTAGGCACTATGCTACCAGAGCTCCTGACTATGTGTTGTTGTTGTTGTTGTTGTTGTTGTTTGCCGTGGAGTCGACCCCGACTCATAGCGACCCCTCCTTGGGTTTCCGAGGCAGTATCACTACGGAAGTAGGATTGCCCAACCTTCCTTCCGAGGAGTGGCTGGTGGGTTTGAACCATCAGCCTTCTGGTTAGCAGGCAAGTGACTTAGCCACTATGCTAATTTTATTTCTAATCCTGGCTATCAAAGAATTTTTAGAAGCAGGGGAGGAAGGAATTCAAAGGTTATGTAGTAAGTACTACACCCCTGCTGCTCCCTTACCTCTCAACATTGACATTTCAGTCTCGACTACTTCAGAACAACTAAGTGATTACCCTGAGTATGCATCAGTGGAAGGAGACTGCTTCTCAGAAGCCATTCTTGTCCACACACCCCCACACACCACAATATTGATTGCTTTTATTTTAAGGTTTTAAATGTAGCAAATAATTTATTAGCATTTAAAAATATTTTCAGTAACACTGGATTTTTTAATCACATATGCATTCAAGAAGAAATGATTATATTGTCCTGTCATATACAGGCATAGCTCATTTTATTGCACTTCACAGATTTTTTTTTTTTTTTTTACAAATTGAAGGTTTGTAGCAACTCTGCATCAAGCAAGTCTATAGGTGTCATTTTCCCAATAGCACTTGCTCACTTTGTGTCTCAGTGTCACATTTTGGTAATTTTCATCATACTTCAAGCTTCTCCATAATGCTTATTTAATAGACTACAGTATAATATAAACGTAACTTTCATATGCACTTGGAAACCAAAAAGTTGGTGTCACTTGCTTTATTGTGATACTCACTTTATTGTAGTGATCTGGGACCAAGCCCACAATATCTCTGAGGTATGTCTATAAGTTATTTTAAATTTTGAATATACCATCTCAAGATGTGTAAGAATTTCAAAGTTTTCACTAAGCCTATGGAAGTCATTTATTTCCTCCATAAAATATTAAACACTGAAAATGAAACATCGAGTACATATGACATTAAGATATGGCATTAGTGTGAGAGTAAACAAATTGCAATGTTTAATATATTTTTAAATTATTGTCAAAACCAAAAAATCAGACTCACTGCCATCGATTGTAAAGTTGATTAAATATGAATATCTGCTTTAAATTAGAGCTTAACATTGATAAATATTTAATAAACTATATCTCAGGAGGACAAGCCTTCTAATATCTTATATTCTTAGCATAACAATTAATTGGTGAATTTACATTTGTAGAAGATGGAACTGGAAAAAATTATAATGATCTTACTTTCAGAGTACAGGCAATCAATCCCCAGATTGTGAACGAGTTCCATTCCTTAATCTTTAAGTCAAATTTGAAGTTAGAATAGTTAGATACTGTTAGTATTTAACATCAGTTAATCAACTGTTTATCTTAGTATATAGTATATGGTGTACTTTTTATGCATAAAAAATATTAAAGAAATACCTCCAGATACACTAAAACATCTTTAACATAATAACACAGTAATAACAATAATAAAGTTTTGATGTGCATAGCAAACAAGCAGCCATTTGGTATTATGAACCATTGTATGTACCTCAAATTTTTAATATAGTAGGCTTTGGTGGGGTGGGGTGCTTCATAAGTATGATTGTATGCAAGTTGCATGGGATTCTTATAAATACGTATTTTCCATAGTAAATTATACCTTTCATTGAAAATGATTATAGAGTATCAATATTAGTGATTTTTAAATGTAATGAATCAGCATTTAACTTTAAGGTTATTAATTGTACTATTAATTAAAAGTTGCTTTAAAATGATTAAAATAATTTTTCTATATTTCTTATATTTATTTCTCCTAAAATAATTTGTTCATTGCTAAGTTTTACTGTTACTCTCTGTCCCTGATCAAAAATGTCTCAATTGATTAATTTTATTTTTTTGAAGTCAGGGCCTGTAACTGTCCCTACCATTTAGAAGACATGGAATAACTATAGTTGACTAAACATAGAAACACAGGTCCTGATTATTTAGATGAGCTCTATAAAATTTTATAAACCTTTCTTAGTGTGACGCCCTACCTCCAACCAGTCAATTCATGATCTAAGTGGTCATTCATCTTTAGGGGGATTTGTTAGGCTGGCTATCTTGTAAATGTAGGTTCTTAATTAATTACCCAGTGAGATGGGGTACAACTTTTCTTACTGCTAGCAAAACTACTTACAGACAGGTTTTCCGGGTAGCATATCAGTATCATAACAGATGTATCTATAAAATGCAATACCTTGGAAGTCATCTATTCCACCTTTCCCATTTTACAGATGGATAAACCAAGGCCTAGAAAAAAGAAGGAACTTGCCCAATGTCACATTAATAGCAGAAACCAGATCAAAACCTAGATCTCCTGATTTCTAATCCAACACTCTTTCTAGCATGTGAGATTGTTTTTTTTTTTTTTTGTCAGTACCAAGAGTAGCCGTATATGATTTAGAGCAATGCTAATGTTTAAACTATGTTTAAATGGAATCCTAATGCTGTAGGTTGGGCAATCTTACTTCTGTAGTGATACTGCCTCGGAAACCCAAGGAGGGGTCGCTATGAGTCGGGGCTGACTCGACGGCAC
>NW_006921603.1:20521688-20541036 GCF_000298275.1 Orycteropus afer afer | reverse complement strand
AAAAAAAAAAAAAAAATCCTGACCAAATTCTTACTTCTTTTTTTCTTCTGACTCTCGCATTTGAAGAAAAAGCTAATAAACCATGGCACAAGCAAAATATGGTCTGCTGGACTCCAATCATCAAATCAGCCTCTTCATAATATCATGTTTATGTGCTTCATGGAGAAGGAAAGTGACACTATTTTTTCTTTGTACCCAATAGTCCAAACACTCTTTGCATGAGCTAATTCAATGCACATCTGTCTTCTTCTCTTATGCAGTTATCAGGCTTCCTTGAATTTTCTCTCATCTCACTGGTGTTTGTAGCATAGTTTTTCCTTTAGCTGAGCAATCTACTTCCGTAGAGATACCACCTCAGAAACCGAAGGAGGGGTCGCTATGAGCTGGAATTGACTCAACGGCAGTGAGGTTGGTTTTTGGTCACATAGTACAGAAACTTTCTTCTCTTGCTTGAATTAGAAACTTCTAAACTTTTTTTTTTTTTTAATTCCAGTCAGTGTGCTTTCTTCTTTCTCTAAGAATTCCTTGTCGTTTTTCCATTTAAAAAAAAAAAAAATCCCTTATCTTTTTCTCCTTTCATGTTTTTCTTTCTGTGAACTCTGTTTTCTTTATTTCCATTTCAGATATCTCACCCTTGACATAACATATGGGCTCCTGAAATGTGTGTGAACAATATTTTAAAAGCCTTAGGGGATCTTATGCCACCTCCTTCTCTCTATACCCCTGAATCATTTCTATTATGAGCTATTTTATATGTTGTGCAAACGTTCCCCCAACATAATAAAAAAGAAAGAGAAAAATATATGAATGGAATCTTGATATAAGACATTTTCAAATCAATTATACATTACGTGCTACATTTCCTCTTTCTTTGACAGTTCCCATAGGCCTATAACTTTCATGGCACTTGTACAATAACATTTTAAAAATCCAACCTTTCCTATTTTTACTCTCTGTACCATTCTCACTGAAAACAGTGTGGTGTCTGGAGCTAGGGGACCCGAGTGCCATCTCTTGTTTCACCACTGCTACCTCTGTCACCATCACATGTGACTTCATATTTCAAAGCCCGTTTCCTTATTTTAAAAATGGAAATCCCCCCAAATGATAAAATACCTAGGAAAAACCTAACTAGGGATGCCAATGTCTTATTTGACATTTGGGAATGACATATCTAATAAGGGTTTAATCTCTAAAATATATAGATAATTTCAAAAACTCAACAACAACAAAACAATTTCAAAATGTGCAAAAGACATGAACAGACAGTTCACCAAATTGTATACAAGAGACTGAAAGAGACCTACATAAATGGAAGGACACTGCCTGCTCATGAATTAGAAGACTTAATATTATGAAAATGTCAATACTACCCAAAGCAATCTATAGATACAATGCAGTCTCAATCCAAATTCCAACAACATTCTCTTTTTTTATTTTCCTCCTGGAGACTGAAACCATCCAAGTTTTATTGCATCAGTTACAAAGTCAACTAATTCTTAATGAGCATCCAAGCAGAAAAACGCCAAGGTTTACTCCGTGGTAAGGCAGGATAGGGTGGGGTAGGGAGAGTGTGCATATTTCTTCTTCTTGCAATCAAAGGGGCCTACACACCTTCCCAATGGGCTCTTCCCACTGCCAAGAATACAGACACTAATGTTAGAAACATCAAGTTTCAGATCCCTGAGCAATGGAAGATCACTCAGCCAAGAGGACCTTCGAAGTTGGCCCTGTCTACAGCTTGTAGTGAAAAGAATAATATGTTTTATAATAAAAAACAGGAACTACACAAACAAACCCAGCATCCAACCACCTTCATCATACCTCACTCTCCCTAATAAGGGCAAGTGACAAATATTGCCATCCAGTTCCACCCAAAAAAGAGGAAGAAATAAATCTTCCTTTTAATAACTTCCCAAAGTCTTACAAATAATAAAAGGGTTACATAAATCATCGCGGGGGCAGCTGAACTCCTCCAACAACATAGTTTACTGAAATGAAAAAACTAATAATCAACTCTATATGGGAAGGGAAGAAGCCTCAAATAGCCAAAGGAATATTGAAAGAGAAGAACAAAGTACAAGATCTCACACTTCCTGACCTCAAAACATACTATACAGCTACAGGAATCAAAATGGCCTGGTACTGTTCAGTGACAGACACATAGACCAGTGAATAGAATTGAGAACCCAGAAATAAATCCATCCATTTGTAGACAACTGATTTCGACAAAGGGTTAAAGACTATTCAGTGGAGGAGGGAACAGTCTCTTCAACAAATGATGCTGGCAAAACTGGATAACCATATGGAGAAAAGGGAGAATCCTTGTATCTCACATCATACAAAAAACTAACTCAAAATGGATCAAGGACCTAAATGTTAAAGCTAAAACCATAAAGTTTTTGGATGAAAACAATGAGGCAAAACTGTGTGACATAGGTTTTTTATTTTTTTTTTCTTCCTTTAATGATAGATTATCAAACACAAATACAAATGTAAGAGCAACAAAAGACAAAACAGATAACTGAGATCTCATAAAAATTAAATGCTTATGCTCATCAAAAGACTTCATCAAAAAAGTAAAATTACAACCTACAGACGGGGAAAAATCCTTTGGCAATGATATATCTAATAAGGATTTAATCTGTACAATATATAGAAAACTTCAATAACTCAACAACAACAACATCAAAACAATTTAGAAATGGGAAAAAGACATGAACAGACACTTTACCAAAGAAGATATTCAAATGGCCAATAAATAATACATGAAAAGATGTTCATAATCATTAGCTATTTCCCAAACCAAAGCAAACCTATTGCCATTGAATTGATTCCAACTCATAGCAACCCTGTGGGGCACTACTATAGTTTCCAAAGCTATAAACTTTATGAGAGTAGACTTCTACATCTTTCTCCTGAGGAATTGCTAGTTGGTTTGAACCACTGACCTTTCAGTTAGCAGTCAGGAGCTTAACCACTGCACCATCAGGGTGCCTTTAGACAGATGCAAAGCAAAAGTGCACTAAGATATCATCTCACTGCTGCTAAAATGGCATTGATCCAAAAAAAAAAAAAAACCAAAACAGAAAACAACAAATGCTGGTAAGGATGTGGGGAAATCCAGTACCTGTGGAACTGTAAAAAGTACAACCACTATGGAAAATGGTATGGTGCTTCCTCAAAAAAGTAGAAATTGAACTACCTTATGATGCAGTAATCTCATTTCTAGGTATATATTCTGTCTGTTGTTGTTGTTAAGTGCCATCGAGTCGGACCCAACTCATATCGACCCCTCCTTTAGTTTCCATGGCAGTATCACTACAGAAGTAGATTGCCCAACCTTCCTTCTGAGGAGTGGCTGGTGGGTTTGAACCACCAGCCTTCTGGTTAGCAGTCAAATGCCTTAGGTACTACGCTACCAGAGCTCCTGGTATATAGAAGTGACTTGAATAGACATATGCATCCCTATGTTCATCACAATAGTATTCACAATAACAAAAGATGGAAACAACCTAAGAGCCCATCAGTGGATGAATAGATGAACAAAATGTGATACATACATACAATGGAATTCTATGCAATCGTAAAGAATAATGATGAGTCTTTGAAATAACTTTTGAATCTGGAGGACATTATTCTGAGTGTCATAAGTCAATCATAAAAGCATACATATTATATGACATCAATTTTATAAAAAGACAAAAATTTATACACATACAGAATCAGTGTTCAATGGTGGTTGCTGTATATCCTAGTTTGGTGAATAATGTCTGGGATCTTAAAAGGTTGCTAGAGGCTGCCTAAGATAAAACTATCAGTCTCTTCTCGTGGGGAGCGAAAGAAAAGGAAGGAAACCAAAGACTCAGAGAAAAAACTAGTATACAGGACAAACAGTCTACATGAACTGAGAGTTTTCTAGGACTTTCACAATTATCCTAAAATAATTGGAGGCACACTGGGGAGGAGGAGGACTCAGACTAATCACCAACAATGTTTCTCAAGATTTCTTATATAAACTAAGAATTCAACTTAAGGCTGTACAATAACAACTCCATATCTCAGCATCTCTAACATTTTATTCAGTGTTCTCCTTTTCCCTCTTCAGACTATTGCAAAATAGAACTAAGTTAAAATTCTTATTTCAATCATCTTTTATAGGCATTTCCTTAGCAAAGTATCACAAGACACCATATAATTTAGTTGTTAGTAGTTGGTCTACTATAGGAGTCTTGGTGGTGCAGTGTTTAAAGCTTTTGGCTGCTAATCGAAGGTTGGGTGGTTTGAACTCACCAGCCACTCTATGGGAGAAAGATGAGGCAGTCTGCCTCTGTAAAGATTTACAGCCTTGGAAACCGAATGGGGCAGTTCTACTCTGTCCTATAAGGCCGGTATGAGTTGGAATCAACTGAATAGTGGCGGGTTTGGATTTGGTCTACTACATAAAGTTAATAGTAGTATTTCTATTCTACAGGTGGAGTAATCGCCAAATCGACCAAGATAATACAGAAGAATCAGAAGTAAATTCAGAATAGGTTAATTAGATCTACCTTACGTGCTTTCCTTCTCATTTCATGATCACTGGACAAATAAAAATCCACTCCTGATGTTCTGCTCATCTAACTGGATTGTTTTGTTTCGATTGCTGTTGTTAGTTGCAATATAGTCAATTCCAACTCATGGCAAACCCTTATGTTACAAAGT
Source organism: Orycteropus afer afer (assembly GCF_000298275.1). Classification (NCBI taxonomy): domain Eukaryota; kingdom Metazoa; phylum Chordata; class Mammalia; order Tubulidentata; family Orycteropodidae; genus Orycteropus; species Orycteropus afer. The sequence continues at coordinate 20,536,332 of NW_006921603.1, read as the reverse complement.
AGAACTGCTCTGTAGAGTTTTCCCGGCTGTACTCTTTATGGAAGCAGATTGCTAGGTCTTTTCTTCTGTGGTACTGTTGGGTGGATTCAAACCGACAACCTTTAAGTTAACAGTTGACGGCAAATTACTTGTATCGACCAGGGATTATCCATTTAAATAAAAACTATCCACCATAATAATGGATATCTAATAAAAATGTTTAATTATGCATTTAAATTCTGCAGGAACAAGCTTACTTCCCTTCTTTATTCTCGGCAAGCCCAGTGCTTCCCATGTTGACTCCACAGAGCAATCCACTCAAAGATGAACTGAACCATGTTTACTCTCGTCACCTCAGCCTGATCCTGCAGAAGAAGCTTCTGAGTAATTGAGGGAGCTATTAAATAAGCAATGAACCCAGGCCTCAGCTTTACCAGTTCTCACTGTGTGGTCTGAGACAAATCACTTCATTGCTTAGCCTGAGTTTCCTCACCTGCACAACAGGAATAAAAATAGTACGTACCTCAAAGGATTGTTGTGAGGATTAAATGAGAAACTCCTAATGCAATGCCTGGCATACAGTAGGAGTTCAATAAATACTATCACCTGCTATTATTATTATTATAAGAAAAAATGGCAACACTACTTACCTTTTTAAGGCCATTTTTAGAATGAAGTAGGATAGCCTTCACTTTGACCTCTCTCTTTGCCCATTCATCTGGCTTACCACTGATAGGTTAATTTTTTAAAACCCAATCCCTGACCTCTTGACTTTATATCACTGCTCATTTATGACATATAAGTGATCTCATACTTTTTGTCTCCTTAAACAGTTTTAACTTATTGAGGATAGGAACCAGGTCTTATTCTTATATTCTTATATTTCTTCATATTCACTACTGTCTAGCACAATGATTTGGAATAAAACATTTTCAATACATATTTGTATTTGAAAATAGCATCATTATCAATGGTAAATAGTACCATAAGTTTCCAAGAGCAAAGGAAATTGGATAAGTCTTCTTTTGGGATTTTGCTTTCTTTTTGGGGTATTCTACACAAATGTTTATATGGATGTTCAGAGAAGTCCTGTAAAAGTAATTACAAAGATGACAGATTATTTTCCAGAAGATAAAGTGGGTGCAGTAATGCAAAAACAAGTTCACAATTGAAAAACAATACACAATAGCCACTGTACATTAAGGAATCTTCTTCCATAAAATTATTTTTTGTTTCTTTGTTTGTGTACAGGAAAGATTCAGAGTTTGTCAAAGTTTGGATATTTATCATCCAATTTAACCATCATTACATTCAAGAAACACGTAATAAATGATAAAGAGCATATTGCAAAATCTAGAGTCTGCTGGGCCTAACAAATAAATGAATTGAAGACTTCACACACACGCACACACAAATTGGCGAAGAGAGTATCAGCTCTTTGCCACTGAGATCCTTTCAGACACATGTTGTGCAGAGAAACAGGGCACTGTATCATCCCCTGCTAATGGAGAATAAGAATGTGTTGGTTTGCTTAGGTAAAGATGGGTATATTATTATGAGCAGATGTGTCAATGGAAGGATCACAGAGTTTGGAGCTGAAAACCTGCAACTCACTATCCATGTGAAAGTGGGCAAGTTTCCACATTGGTAAAACGGAAATATTAATAACTGCGTCTCTAGGCTTTTTGAAGACTTATGTGGACAACAACATATACCCAAGGGCCAGGTACATAGTGGGTGTTCAACAAAGATTTTCATCTATCTAGGAGGATAACAGGAATTATCCAGAGTATTGATTTGGCTTCATAACACTTGGATCCATACAGGTAGATAATAGCTTGTAATGCCTATACTTAATGTCCCCACCCACAAGGAGGTGAGGAAAAGGCTTCCTAAAGCAGACAATTCACAGCCCTGAAAACTGAGGCTGATGCCTTGCTTGTCCCAGAACACCAGCTACTACCTGGCCAGGAGCACCTCAAGATCCATCCAGAGACGTCACAGGAGAGTGCTGCATAGAGAAAGGCGTCTTCACCCCCATCCAAAGCTAAGGAAGATCCTCAAGTATTTTACTCGCAGCAAGTCCATTTTAAAGCCTCAAGCCACGACTCGTGGGTGTGGACCATGGCTGAACCTGGAGTTAAACTGGTGCCCTCAACCCACTACCTTTCCAGACACCAAACCCTCCCTTCGTGCCCACCACTCTACGCCCCGCCTCAGGGAGCGCCTTGGAGGCTCTGTCTGAGCGCCCCCTCCTCTCCACGGGTTCAAACCGCTCCCCAGCACCCACAAAGGAACTCTGCTGCCCGAGCATGGGGACAGCGATGAAAGGAGGCCACCACCCGAGGCCCCCCCAGAAGAAGCGAGGCATGGAAGCCCAGGCACTTAGACATCCAGCTTGGCCCATGTCCGGAGGTCCCTTGAGCTCCCGCCCAATCGGAACTATTGGTCACTCACCGCGCGTCGCCAGCCAGTGGGTTGGGTCCCGGGACGATGCGAACCTGCTAGTCTCTTTGCTCCGGGCAGCACGTGTGGCGCCCGCCGCGGGCGCTCGGGCGTCCTGGGTCCCTAAGCCCGCCGCGCCAGTCCCACCAGCCAGGCAGATCCGGGGGTGGGCGCTCCGGCGCCGAAGTGGGAACCGACCCAGCAGTGGGTGGGGGTCGCGCCGTGGCCGCGGGACAGAGAGAATCAGGCTTTGCCGTTTTGCTGCTTGGAGGTCAGTCGGGCAAGAGCCTGTGGTCACCACCCAGGGACTGGACTGGGACAGGGTCGGATTCTGCCACTCTGGATTGTGCCTGTGTCACCTTGAGCAAGGAAACTATCTCTCTCCTCAATTTCCCCTGACTGAGGGGGAAAAAAAAAAAAGCCGAAAATAATAAAACCTGTCTCAGAAGAGTGCTCGAGGATTGACTGAGAAAGTATGGTAGATTATGCACCAAGAAATGAGAGGCATGACAAAAACCATGTTCTCAGCTTTCACAGCCGCAGAGAAGTGGCACTTTTCTTGTCGCTCATCAGAGAACTTTCCTCAGAAATGTTCTTCCTCTGTGCTTTCTGGCCCTCCCAGCTCTTACCACACTCTAGCATAATTGTCTGTGGTCTCCAAAGTGGGCTGTACGCAACGTGATCCACTGGGCTGTGGGAAGGAAATACCAGAACTTTCATTTGCCTTTATTATCTAAAAAGAGAAACTTCACATTTAATAGATGACATGACATTGGCCCTAAATGGTCACATGTACTATAAGGGGGTTCTGAGAAAGGGAAAATTACACAATGCAGAGCAATACCCTAACTTAAGACAATATTTCACACAGGAATTCATCAACTATGAGACATACCACTATTTTTGTACTAGTAAGAAAGAAAGGGCAGTCCCATATATACTATGACACAATACTCTCCTATCTCTTAGATTCTTTTAAATTAATGTTATTTTTAATATATATTGAAATATCTTCTTTAGATGTATTTGGACATATTTGTTTATTTGTCTATCAAGCTTGTGCATTCAAAAATCAAAAAGGAAAGTATAAGCAAAACAAATTGCTTAAGATAGTCTTTAGATGTCTCCACACTCAGTCCAATGCTTGTGATTTTTGTTTGTTTGTTTGTTTGACTCAGTATCATCCCAGGGGCCGTATGAGTGCTAATAAAACAGCATTACTTAAAAGAGTGCTCCACTGTTGTCTCTGGGATATTCTTCTGGCTACTGAATCACAGTTTTCCTGAGCATCCACACACTGTGACAATTATACCACCATTGCTGCCTGGGCAATAGTGGTTTTGGAGATGATAAATATGGAAAATGTACACCTCAGAATGAATAATATACACTAGATTGCTCTGTGGCTTTGTGACATATTTCAGTAATTTATGTGAATAATTTGATAGAAAGAAATCTTTTAAATTATAGGAGCTTAGCATTACTGTGGAATGATAGTATATGGTTAGGAAAAATAATTTTTAGCAAGTTAAACCAGTTGTCATTTAAAGATGAGCTACTTTTTATTTTATTTTTTTACAAAAAGACAAATATTCTGAATCTGCTGATCTTTTCTTTATTTCCTCAAGGTAGAGCTAACTTTTTAACACTAAGTGAGAAAGTGCTATGAAGAGAACATTAGAAAACTAATATTTCCAAATGTTGCCATTGTTACGTGTTTTTGTTGCTGAAAATTATGTAAGTTTGACACCTACAAAAAAATTCTGAATGCACTCAGAAACAATTTGCTATACCATTTTCAATCTTCCAGTGGAGCATTTCAGTGGGTTTTGAATGATATGTTAGAAAATACAAAGATACAACAGCTTCTGATTAGTTTGAAGTGAAAGTAGGTGGATGCCAGGGATAATTTAATTATGATGTTGTTGTTGTTATGTGCCTTTGAGTTGGACCCGACTCATAGCAACCCCTTCTTTGGTCTCTGAGGCAGTAGTGGAGTGGCTGGTGGGTTTGAACCACCAGCTTTCCGGTTAGCAGTCAAGTGCCTTAGGTACTACACTACCAGAGCTCCTAATTTAATTGTGATAGACAAATGTTAATACGAAGCTTGCATTGTTCATGGATTAGATTATTTTATAACATTTTTTAGTGAGCAGAAATATTTTTATTTGGTTAATAAATAAAACAATTCTAAAATACACATTTTACTTTATCTCAAACTAAAATGTAATTTATGTTTTTTGTATACATTTTACAATGTATATGAAATTTGTAAGTAAATAATAATTACAACAACTGAACATTTATTGGGAATGTATTTTCAAAACCCTCTTTTTATTCCCTAAAGGAATGCATAATCTAAAATGTATAAAGACCACTGGTCTATTAACTTCTAATGACAGTATCTTACACCATTGCTAAATCAAACACAAGATAGTGTTCCAACTACACTGAGCCATTTTCTTTAGGGGACTAGATAAGAGGTGATGGTGACAGGACTTGAATCTGGTTCTTAAACAGGAACAAGGAATTATAAGAATATAATAAAATACAGGCAATGATGATAGCCTTCTTTCTTTTTTTTTCCTCCAACTGCACATAAATTAGAAGATGCATTGTTAAATAAATATTAATTGAAGATGACGAATCTTACATAGGAAGCTCTGGTAGCATAGTGCCTAAGGCACTTGACTGCTAACCAGAAGGCTGGCAGTTCAAACCCACCAGCCACTCCTTGGCAAGAAGATGGGGCAATCTACTTCCATAGTGATACTGCCTTGGCAACCCAAGGAGGGGTCGCTATGAGTTGGGTCCGACTCCACGGCACACAACAGCAACAACAACAATCTTACATAAATATTAGAAAAATCATCATGGTATAAATCCATCAACGTGTCATTCTACTTAAGATAAAGTATCAAGTGAAGATTTGGGCTAATGTTATTGATAACAACAGTTCTCTCATCTTATATCCTCCCTAGATTGTAAGTCTGAATGCAAGGACCACATCGTTCTTGTTTTACTCCATGTTAGCCAGCACCTGGCAGTGAAGGCACTCCAGGTACTCAGTAAATACTATTGAGTTGAATTGACTTGTTCTGGAGATATCTCTCTCTTCGGTCAACCAAGGTTCTAGGTGTTGTTGAATCTTCATCACTTTCAACAGAGTTAAAAAGTAGTTGAAAAATTATATATCATTTTTCCTAGCAAGTCAGTCATCTTTCCACAAGTCTAACAGCTCTAGAGAAGTTCTTTTTCTTTCTTTCTTTCTTTCTTTCTTTCTTTCTTTCTCTCTCTCTCTCCCCCTCCTTCCCTCCCTGTCTCTCTCTCTCTCCTTCCTTTTTTTCTTTCTTCCTTCCTCTTCCTCCTCCTTTTATTATCTAGGGAGAGTCCTTAATAGATGTATAGCTGTTATCATTCATCATCTGTCTACTTAGAGAAAAATATTCTTGCTTCTGTGTTTTTAGAAGAATAAGCTCTAGGCTGTGGTGAATGCCTGATGAAGCAAGAGCCTGGTGTACAAACCAAAATGTTAACATATGATTAGTAGGATAATTATTTTTAAGACTACGGGTATGAGATTGCTTTCTGCGTAGTTGTAACTAGATGAATACAGTTGCAAATCAAAAGCTCAACTAAGTGAATAACCACAGTGACAGTGACAAAGCCTTTTCTAGGAAATAGTAGTTCAGTTTCCATTTCTGGTATTTTTCCATTCCTTTAAACGTCTATTTTGGTTCAGGACCAAAAGTCCTAAAAATATTTAATCACACTGTTTCTGAACAACTGAGTTCTGGTGTGCTTTAAGTGCCACTTGTTGGAATAAATATCAAGAGATGGTTGCCAGCATAGTGATTTAGGGCATCTGACAAATGCTTGCACCAGTTAAATGTGATAAAAAGATCTTGACATACGTTTTTACATTTTACTTATAGAAAAGAGACTCAGCCATTAAAGATTAGTTACATACCCTCATTTTGCCAAAGTTTCATTTCTAATCATTTTCACCTAATTATTAGATTTACACACTTGTCCAAAGTTTTTAAGCCATTAATATAACTCTAAATATACTTCCAATGTCATATGCCAAAAAGGCTTGTCTAAAACAGTGCAATACAAGATTCTTGGATAATGAGAAATCCCAAAAGATTATAAATATGCGGAGTCAGAACTTTTCCAAGGCTGACATTGAGCAAGCACAGATGTTGTCTATAGATGAACAAATCACAGGAAAATACCATGGCTTGGATAGGAGCAATACATTTTCAAGAGGTTTTTTAGGTGGAAAGAGACATTGATTTTTATAACCACATTTATGGAATACAGCAGATACCTTGCTTTTTCTTGGTTTTTTTTTTTTTTTTTTTTTTTTTTTTGGAGTTAGAAGACTAGATTATTTCAGAATAAATTATTTTTTTGTCTTTATTGGAGGTAGGAGGATAGGTTATTTTATAATAAATAGTTTTTAATGTTTGGTTTTTATAGACTTTTCTCTCCTTTGCCATTTACTTGACCTGGTGCTGCTGCTGCCTTCTTCCAGAGCAATATGGGAAGTCTTCAGGGTGGGTTCTCCTTCAAGAAGTGGATTTTCCTTAGAAAGAAGTACGTTTTCCATAGCTTTCAAGGTATTTACCACTTTCTGTTTTATAGTACTGTCACCTGTCTGTCAGGTTATTGTACTATGGTGGCTTGCATGTTGCTGGTAGCGTAGTGCCTAAGGCTGGTGGTTCAAACCCCCAGCCACTCCTTGGAAGGAAGACTGGGCAATCTACTTCCATAGTGATACCACCTCAGAAATCCAAGGAGGGGTCACTGTGAGTCGGGGCTGACTCAATAGCACATAACAACAACAAGAAGGTCTTGGTAGCGTAGTGCCTAAGGCACCTGACTGCTAACCAGAAGGCTGGCAGTTCAAACCTACCAGCCATTCCTCGGAAGGAAGGTTGGGCAATCAACTTCCATAGTGATACCGCCTTGGAAACCCAAAGAGGGGTCGCTATGAGTCAGGTCCGATTTGACGGCACATAACAACAACAACATGATACTAGAAGCTATGCTATTGATATTTCAAAGAAGAGCAGGCTACTTATCACCGACAGATTTCAGCAGAGTTCCAAACTAACACAGACCACCGAAAAAGGCTTAGTGATCTAGTTTCCAAAATTAGCCACTGAAACGCCTATGGATGACAATAGAATATTTTTTGATACAGTGCTGGAAGATGAGCCCCTGAGTTGGAAAAACAAACAAATAAAGAAAAAATCAAACCCATTGCCAAGTTGATTCTGACACATAGCAACCCCCATTGGGTTTCCAAGGTGGTAAATCTTTATGGAAGTAGATTGCCCTGTTTTACTTCCATGGAGTGGCTGGTAGGTTTGAACTGTCAACCCTCAGGTTAGCAGTCAAATGCCAAATGTTGGAAGACACTCAAAATAAGGAATATACCAACAATTGTGAAGATGGTGCAGGACTGGGCAGTATTTCCTTCTGTTGTATGTGGGGTTTCCATGAGTAAGAGTCGACTTGACAGCAACTAACAACAACAACAACACTTTATAGTGCAGGTATGTACATATCCTATCCCTTCTACTAGATAAGTGCTCACTAAGAGAAAGGGTTTGGGGCACAGACTCTTACCCCTGACTAAATTCTAGTCCTGATTCTGCCACTTACTAGATATGTACATTACTTAATCTCTGTCCCTTGGTTATCTCTTCTATGAATTTGACTTGGTAGTGGCATCTACTTCACAGGATTATTGTGAGGATTAAGTGAGTTACTTTATGAAAAATTACTTTCCAGGTATGCCTTTAAAAACTCCTCAAATGTTAGCCATTGTCATAATCATATTAGCCAGGATAATTGGTCACCAGAAGGAAACTCAACTTGAAATGTTTAGGCAGGATGGTGAAGTTGATAGAAGGAGAATGGATCATTTGCTTGCTTATCATAATAAGAGGAAGGGTGCAGACCAGTTTCTTTTCCTCAAACGCAGGTCTATTTCATGATGGGAAACAAAACAGTCCAAGTTTCTAGGATCTTTCATCTTATAGTTCACCTTCTGTGATGGGAAATCTCCTATTCTCTCTATCCTATGATTGAATGAATAACCAGAAGCATTCAAGTGCATGGTGAGGACATAGAGAAACACAAGATGTTCTGTGTTCTTCAATATATTCTGCTTGACATTTTAGATAATGACCAAGATTAAATGAAATAACATATATGAAAGAATCTCACACTGTAAAGTAGACTGTTTATCTTCTTCACTTCTGTATCTTCAGCTCTAGTGCAGAGTCTGAAACGTAGAGATCATAGATAGCAAGAGACAGAGACAGAGACAGAGAGAGAGAGAGATGGACACATACATAGCTGCTGTCAAGGTGACTCTGACTCATGGCAACCTTACGTGTATCAGAATGGAACATTACTCAGTTCTGTGTCATCCTCATGGTTGTCAGTGTGTTTGAGAGTCCATCGTTGGGGCTACCGTGCAATCTATCTCACCATGGGTTTCCATTGCCCTTCCTGGCCCTCTACTTCACTAAACATGTTGGCCTCCTCCAGTGTCTGATCCCTCCTGAAGATACATGCAAAGCAAATGAGTTAGACTATGTTTTCTTGTGATCCATAAAGTTTTAAATGGATAATTTTTAGATGTGGATCATCAGGCCTTTCTTCCTCATCTGTCTTAGTATGGAAGCTCCACTGAAATTTCTCCACTGTGGGTAACCCTGCTGCCATTTGAAATAACAATAGCATAGCTTCTAATATCACAGCCACAGATTAGCCACCACAATATGACAAACTGGCAAACAGATGGGGCTGGCACATAATAGTGTTAAATATCTGTTGAAGTTAATGAACTGTATTAGTTGGCCATCAATAAATTTTAATTTAATTGGAATGGTGTCATAGAAGGCCAACCTGAGCAAGTGTGTGAGGGACACAACAATTTGGTTCAACCAATAAATCACTTACTGCCCACTGTTTTCTGTACAGCTGTAGTCACACGCCTTCACTTCTCTCAAGTCATCACTTTATTCTTCCTTTATTTTCTCATCTAATTGAGAAGATAAATATCATCTGCTACTCATGGCCTTAGGTTTCTTCCTCTCTGACTCAAAATGTGTGTGCTTTATACTTCATGCCTCTGAGGAAGAATCATCACTCTTGGTCAAGGTCAAGGCCAAGAACATTGATATCCTTAATTATGGATCTTGCCTTATCCATCAATTATTATTATATATTTTTACACTCTTCCTTTTCACTATCTCCTTTCACATGGCCTTCACAAGCACATGCATAATACCAATTCTAAAAAGGAAATAATTAAATAACCTTCCCTTTGAGTGAGCTGCCCCTTCAAATTGGAGCCCATCCCCCCTTTACTGCCAAACTTCTCAAAAGAATAAAATATGCTTGCTCTCTCAATGTTTTTTACCTCATACTCACCCATATGTCCTTAAATCAAAAAAATTCCACAACCATAATCCTAGAGCTACTCTTTTAAAAGCTAACAATGTCAACCAACCACCAAATCATGGCCTGTTCTTAATCTTTTATTCCCCAGAACTGTTGAGAGTTCATCCATGTTAAGTCTCTCAACTCACTTGGGTTTTCCTAATGTGACAATAACATTACTCTCTTCTTGCCTCTTTGACCACTGTTTCTTTTTCTTTTTTTTTTATTTCCTTGAGTATTTTAAACATTCATGTCTTAAAGTATCTTCCCAGTGCTGATTTATTGTAATTGTTCCAGTTGAAACGTGGCCCATTGTTTCATCTTCATTCATGGTAGTTTACTTCCTCTCAAAATTTACAATATTTTATTGAGTTCACATACAGTGGTAGTAATTTCCGTGTGAGAGTCCCACATGCTCTGAGTTGTGGGGAGACCCCTAAAGAATGGTTTTACTTTTGCTTGTGCTGGGGCCCTGTAAGCTTTCCCATACTGAAAACCAGAGAAACCAGTTGCTGTCAAGTCAACTCTGACTCATGGTGACCTCATGTGTGTCAGAGTAGACCTGTGCTCCAAAGGGTTTTCATCAGCTGATTTGTCAGAAGTAGAACACCAGTCCTTTCTTCCAAGGTGGGCTTGAACCTCCAGCCTTTTGATTAGCAGCTGAGTGCTTAACCATTTGTACCACTGTCCTAGATTGAATTGTGTCTCCCCTCAAAATATGTATCAACTTAGCTGGGCCGTGATTCTCACTGACAATTATGTAATGAAATAATTTGGCAGTTGTGTAATGATGTAATCATCCCTCATGATGTCATCTGATGTGGTCAAACAATTAGTTGTAAGAAGATTAAGGTGAGATGAAACACCTTTCCTCAAGTCACAGCCTTGATTCAATATAAGGGGAATTTTTTTTGGGTGTGGCCTGTAACACCTTTTATCTTAAAAGAGATAAAAGGAAACAGAAGCAAGCAGAGAGAGAACAACCTACTACCATCAAGAAAGAAGAGCTGGGATGGATCACATCCTTTGGATCCAGTCATCCCTGTTCTGGGAAACTTCTAGACCCAGGGGAAGATTGATGCCAAGACATATGGAAATCCCCAAGGAATACCAGGCCCACAGATGCTGAAAAAAGACAAGGCCTTTCCTCCTAAACTGTGAGCCAATAGAGACAGAAAGTCTTCCTCCAGAGCTAGAGCCCTAGTAGAAGCCATTAGAACTACCTCTACTTAGGAAAACAGTAAACCAAAAGCAATACCACATCCCTGGAGGAATTGCAGAGATTACTGCCACCATCAAGGACTTGAGGAATGCATGATGTCCTTTAGGGACTGGTCCCTCCTGATAACATGCCAAAGTAGATGAGATAAAGCCTCACCGTCCTTGCTTCTAAGGAGCATTCTGGTTGTACTTCTTCCAAGACAGATTTGTTTGTTCAAAATTTTTCACCAACACCACAAGTCAAAGGCATCAACTCTTCAGTTTTCCTTACTCATTGCATATGAGGTAATTAAAAATGCCATGATTTGGGTCAGTCACACTTTAGTCTTCAAAGTGACATCTTTGCTTTTTTTCTTTTTTCTTTCTTTCTTTTTTTTTTTTAGTACTTTAAAGAGATCTTTTGCTGCAGATTTACCTGATGCAATACACTATGTTTTTTTTTTTTTTTAATTGTGGTTTGGTTGCAAATTTACAGAGCAGAATTTGCTTTACATTAAACAGTTCGTGTACATTTGGTTTCACTCCCTGATTACCATCCTCAACCCTAACCCACTCTCCTCCTTTCCCTTACCTATGATCCCCTCCCTACCTGTGCCCTAACTTATGCACTCCTGTCTGTCCAGCTTTCCCTCCATGTGAATGCTGCCCTTCTGGTGCCCCATGGCTGATTGCTCCAAGGGGTGTATCTCCATAGAGTAGGTGGGTGCATCACCTTGGGTTGGGTGTTCTGCATGTAAGTCTTTCTACTGTTGGGCTGAAAACCAGTCCTTGGGAATGACAGGTCCCAGGCCCAAAGTGTATCCCAGGGGAATTCCACCTGGTCATTATTGTGTTCTTGAATCTTGTTCCATGTTTTTCCTTCCACTCTATCTAGGATCTCCAGTTTTGATTCCCTCTTGAGTGGTTGGCATTAGTAGTTGGGCACCATCTAGTTCTTCTGGTCTTGAGGTCCATCATATCCTTGGACTAATTGTTTCCAAATGCCCTTAATTTTCTTCACTCTTCTTTGCTTCAGATGAGAGGAGACCATTAGCTGCATCTTAGAAGGATGTTTTTAAGAGTCCAGTTGCTACTCACCAAAGTTGTGGAACAAGACTTTTATGTATTATGTTGTGCCAATTGAGCCTGGTGTTCCCCAATACCATGGTCCTGAATTGTCACACCTTGTGGTTCTCTCTCCCAAGGTCTTTGGCTGTCTCTGAAAGATCACTCCAACTCTGTCTTCTGTTGCTTCTGTAATGATTATGGTTATTTTGTGTCACTAGTGTCTGTGCAAGATTATCCTGAGCTAAATCTATAATTGGTCTAGGGTATATTAGTGTTTGCCGACCCCACTCTGATCTTGTCAGTTGTCTATGCATTTATTTGTAGCCTGGTGTTTGGTAGTGGTAATGCAATATTGTGCATATACTGGTATTAGCCTCTGTCGTCTGTATCTTATGTGCACATTTCGATGTCCTCACTTTCCCCAATGTTATCATGCTGGTCATAGACTCTTTCTATACCATTCCTCCCCTTACGCAACTCAGTGTGTGGCTCCCAGCAAGTCTGAAATTTTCCCTCCCCTTCATACCATCCCCAGTAACCTACAAAGTGAGTTTCCTTCCCTAAGCAAACCCTTCCGTGACTTTTTACAATAATGGGCTTATACAATATTTCTCCTTCTGCAGTTGACTTATTTCTCTTTCTCTCTCTCTATAAGCTTTACTGGTTTTGCTTCTCTCAAGAACCCAGTCTAACACATTTGGTACCAGGAGTGGTTCTAGAGAGACAAAATCATCAGAATTGGCTTCCTAAATTGGTTCTCCAATTTGATTAATTGTAAAGACACTGGTGACATTGCCTCCATTAGTAAAAAGGGCCCTGCTAATCCATGGCATGAGGTGGCAACATCAATATGCAAAATAGCACCTCCAAAAGATCACATACTTTTGAGAGGTGAGGCTCTGGGTGATCGTATATTTGATAGTTTTCTGCGATTTTGTCAGCATGAGGAGTATAAGGAAGCTGGTTGGTTGGCCCTACTTACACTAGACGAAGTGGGAAAAGAGAGAGATGAGCTCAGAGCTGCTGAGTCACAGCTTAACCTTTGCATAAAAGACCTCAATGTTTCCAGTTGTGCTCTGAAAGAAAACCTTATATCTTCCAGTAACAGAGCTGATATTGCCAAAAACCAAACCCAGAGTCTTATTGTAAGGGTGGCTGAATTACAATGCCAATTAAATTGCCAAACCAGAATGGTGTCTGAAGTTAAAGTGAGGGCATTTATTGGGAAAAAATGGGATCCTGAAACCTGGAATGAGGACATATGGGCAGATAGTCAGGAAAATCAGGATATAGAGCCTGTAAACTCTGTTGAATCCCTTCCATCTGAAGGTATTACTATAAACCCATTATCCCCTTCACCTCAGTTTGATGGGATTAACCCAACTGTTCCTGCTGGGTCATTGCCTGAGGCAGAGGCCATGTTAGATATTGCTGAATGTTCTCAGGAACTTCCCCAACCACCCATTGTTGCTGCTAGACCTATAACTAAAGTTAAGTCCAAGCAAGGCCCAAAGGGTGAAGTACAAAGTGTGACTGAGAAGGTGGTATGCTACTCCCAAAAAGACCTACTTGATTTTGTTAGCATGTACAGACAGAAACCTGGAGAATATGTATGGAAATGGCTATTGAGGGTGTGAGATAATGGTGCAAGGAATGTAACATTGAGTCGGTCTGAGTTTATTGATTTAGGTCCACTAAGTACAGTTTCTTCATTCATTGTTTCAGCTTGAGAGGTTAGGAAACGATCAAGTAGTTTATTTGGTTGATTTACTAAATCATGGATTATGCAGTGGCCTACCTTAAGTCAAGTTGAAGTACCAGACCTGCCTTGGTATAATGTAGAAGAAGGTATCCAGAGCTTAGAGAAATTGGCCTGTTAGAATGGATTTATCAGATTAGACCCCCTAGAGCCAGAAATGGAGAGTCCAGAAGACACACCTTTCACCAGTATGGTGAGGAATAAACTTGTAAAGGGAGCCCTAGCATCCTTGAAGACTGCTGTGATTGCTTTTATGTAAGCTGGACTTGACAGTGGAAACTGCCTAATTGAACTAAGACACTTAACTATTATGGGGCTGATTGGACCCCCTGGCAATAGGTGCCAAGTGGTGAACAGTTAATCAGCAAAGGCAAGGTGGGCATGGTTACCATAATGGACAGCAGAGTTGGAACAGTAGTCAGAATATTCTGACTTGTGTGGAATTATGGCATTGGCTACTTACTTGTGCATGATGTTCCTAGTAGTGAAATACATGGCAAACCTACTAAATATTTACTTGATCTGTATAGAAGAATTCTAGGTCACATAAACAGCAGCCTAGATTGAATTGCCAGAATAAAGAGTCACCCCTTCTCAATAAATTCCCAGAGTTGACCCAGTTTACAGACCTACAACCCCTTAAAGGAAGGGGAGGCCAGATCCCTTTGAGAAAGGACCCCACTACATTGCCAAAAATTTATAATGTCAGTCTTTTTCCCAGCCTTC
>NW_006921603.1:20518219-20521588 GCF_000298275.1 Orycteropus afer afer | reverse complement strand
CCTTCCCTAAGCAAACCCTTCCGTGACTTTTTACAATAATGGGCTTATACAATATTTCTCCTTCTGCAGTTGACTTATTTCTCTTTCTCTCTCTCTATAAGCTTTACTGGTTTTGCTTCTCTCAAGAACCCAGTCTAACACATTTGGTACCAGGAGTGGTTCTAGAGAGACAAAATCATCAGAATTGGCTTCCTAAATTGGTTCTCCAATTTGATTAATTGTAAAGACACTGGTGACATTGCCTCCATTAGTAAAAAGGGCCCTGCTAATCCATGGCATGAGGTGGCAACATCAATATGCAAAATAGCACCTCCAAAAGATCACATACTTTTGAGAGGTGAGGCTCTGGGTGATCGTATATTTGATAGTTTTCTGCGATTTTGTCAGCATGAGGAGTATAAGGAAGCTGGTTGGTTGGCCCTACTTACACTAGACGAAGTGGGAAAAGAGAGAGATGAGCTCAGAGCTGCTGAGTCACAGCTTAACCTTTGCATAAAAGACCTCAATGTTTCCAGTTGTGCTCTGAAAGAAAACCTTATATCTTCCAGTAACAGAGCTGATATTGCCAAAAACCAAACCCAGAGTCTTATTGTAAGGGTGGCTGAATTACAATGCCAATTAAATTGCCAAACCAGAATGGTGTCTGAAGTTAAAGTGAGGGCATTTATTGGGAAAAAATGGGATCCTGAAACCTGGAATGAGGACATATGGGCAGATAGTCAGGAAAATCAGGATATAGAGCCTGTAAACTCTGTTGAATCCCTTCCATCTGAAGGTATTACTATAAACCCATTATCCCCTTCACCTCAGTTTGATGGGATTAACCCAACTGTTCCTGCTGGGTCATTGCCTGAGGCAGAGGCCATGTTAGATATTGCTGAATGTTCTCAGGAACTTCCCCAACCACCCATTGTTGCTGCTAGACCTATAACTAAAGTTAAGTCCAAGCAAGGCCCAAAGGGTGAAGTACAAAGTGTGACTGAGAAGGTGGTATGCTACTCCCAAAAAGACCTACTTGATTTTGTTAGCATGTACAGACAGAAACCTGGAGAATATGTATGGAAATGGCTATTGAGGGTGTGAGATAATGGTGCAAGGAATGTAACATTGAGTCGGTCTGAGTTTATTGATTTAGGTCCACTAAGTACAGTTTCTTCATTCATTGTTTCAGCTTGAGAGGTTAGGAAACGATCAAGTAGTTTATTTGGTTGATTTACTAAATCATGGATTATGCAGTGGCCTACCTTAAGTCAAGTTGAAGTACCAGACCTGCCTTGGTATAATGTAGAAGAAGGTATCCAGAGCTTAGAGAAATTGGCCTGTTAGAATGGATTTATCAGATTAGACCCCCTAGAGCCAGAAATGGAGAGTCCAGAAGACACACCTTTCACCAGTATGGTGAGGAATAAACTTGTAAAGGGAGCCCTAGCATCCTTGAAGACTGCTGTGATTGCTTTTATGTAAGCTGGACTTGACAGTGGAAACTGCCTAATTGAACTAAGACACTTAACTATTATGGGGCTGATTGGACCCCCTGGCAATAGGTGCCAAGTGGTGAACAGTTAATCAGCAAAGGCAAGGTGGGCATGGTTACCATAATGGACAGCAGAGTTGGAACAGTAGTCAGAATATTCTGACTTGTGTGGAATTATGGCATTGGCTACTTACTTGTGCATGATGTTCCTAGTAGTGAAATACATGGCAAACCTACTAAATATTTACTTGATCTGTATAGAAGAATTCTAGGTCACATAAACAGCAGCCTAGATTGAATTGCCAGAATAAAGAGTCACCCCTTCTCAATAAATTCCCAGAGTTGACCCAGTTTACAGACCTACAACCCCTTAAAGGAAGGGGAGGCCAGATCCCTTTGAGAAAGGACCCCACTACATTGCCAAAAATTTATAATGTCAGTCTTTTTCCCAGCCTTCCCCAAAGGGATCTGACGCCTTTTATGAGAGTGACTGTTCACTGGGGAAAAGGAAATAATCAGACTTTTTGGGGATTACTGGACACTGGCTCTGAAATGACACTAATTCCAGGAAACTCAAAATGTCATTGTAGCCCATCAGTCAGTGTGGGGGCATATGGAGGTCAAGTTATTAATGGAGTCTTAGGTAAGATGCGTCTCACGGTGGGTCCCTGTACCCATCCTATAATGATTTTCCCAGTTCCAGAATGCATAATTGGAATAGATATACTGAGATATTGGCAGAATTACCACATTGAGTCCTTGACATGTGGAGTAAGGGCTATTATGGTAGGAAAAGCCAACTGGAAGCCATTAGAACTGCCTCTACCTACAAAAATAGTAAACCAAAAGCAATACTGCATCCCTGGAGGGGTTGCAGAGATTACTGCTACCATCAAGGACTTGAAGGATGCAGGGGTGGTGATTCCCACAACATCCCCATTTAATTCACCTATTTGGCCTGCAAAACACAGATGGATCTTGGAGAAGAACAATAGATTATCATAAACTTAATCAGGTGGTGACTCCAATTGCAGCTGCTGTTCCTGATGTGGTTTCATTGCTTGAGCAAATTAGTACATCTCCTGGTACTTGGTATGCAGCTATTGATCTGGCCAATACCTTTTTCTCGATATCAATTTCAAACCAGAAGCAGTTTGCCTTCAGCTGGCAAAGCCAACCATATACTTTCACAGTGCTTCCTCAGGGGTATATCAACTCCCCAGCACTATGTCATAATTTAGTCTGTAGGGATCTTGATCACCTTTTCCTTCCACAAGACATTACTGGTCCATTATACTGATGACATTATACTGATTGGACCTAGTAAAGAAGAAGTATCGATGACTCTAGACTTATTGGTGAGACATATGAGTGCTAGAGGTTGGGAAATTAACCCAACAAAAATTCAAGCACCACCACCTCAGTGAAATTTCTAGAGGTCCAATGGTGTGGGGCATGTTGAGATATTCCTACTAAAGGGAAGGATAAGGTATTGTGTCTGGCTTCCCCCACAACTAAAAAGGAGGGACAACATTTGATGGGCCTCTTAGGATTTTGGAGGCAACATATCATTTGGGTGTGTTGCTGTGGCCTATTTACCAAATGACTTGGAAAGCTGCTAGTTTTCAGTGGGGCCCAGAACAATAAAAGGCTCTGCAACAGGTTCAGGCTGCCATGCAGGCTGCTTTGCCACTTGGGCCATATGACCCAGGTGATCCAATGGTGCTTGAAGTGTCTGTAGTAGATAGAGAAGCTGTTTGGAGTCTTTGGCCAGTCCCTTTTGGTGAATCGCAATGCAGACCCTTGGGATTTTGGAGCAAAGCCCTGCCATCCTCTGCAGATAACTACTCTCCTTTCAGAAACAGCTTTTGGCTTTTTACTGGGCTTTAGTAGAG
>NW_006921603.1:20516503-20517769 GCF_000298275.1 Orycteropus afer afer | reverse complement strand
ACTAGAAAGTAGACAGCAGCACCACTGCAGCCCCTTTCTGGGACTTCCTTGAAGGACAGTGGTGAAGGGAAATCCTCCAATAGGCAGAACTTCAAGCCATGCATATGGCTGTTCACTTTGCATGGAATAAGAAATGGCCAGATGTGTGATTATATACAGATTCCTGGGCTGTGGCTAATGGCTTACCTGGATGGTCTGGGACTTGGAAGGAGCATGATTGTAAGATTGGTGATAAGGATGTATGGGGAAGAGGTATGTGGATAGATCTCTCTGAATGGACCAAAGGAGTAAAGACATTTGTGTCTCATGTGAATGCCCACCAAAAGGTGACCTCAACAGAGGAGGACTTTAACAATCATGTGGATAGGATGACATGTTCAGTGGAAAGCAGCCATTCTTTTTCCCCAGCTACTCCTGTGATTGCTCAATGGTCTCATGAACCATGAACAAAGTGATCATGGTGGCAGGGATGGAGGTTATGCATGGGCCCAGCAACATGGACTCTCACTTACCAAGGCTGATTTGCCTACCGCCACTGCTGAGTGCCCAATCTGTCAGCAGCAGAGACCAACACTGAGTACACAATATGGAACCATTCCTAGGGGTGATTAGCTAGCAACCTGGTGGCGGGTTGATTACATTGGACCACTTCCATCATGGAAAGGACAGCGTTTTTTTCTTACTGGAATAGATACTTATTCTGGATATGGATTTCCCATCTCTGCATGCAAAGCTTCTGCCAAAACTACCATCTATGAACTTCCAGAATGCCTTATCCACCATCATGGTATCCTACACAGCATTGCTTCAGATCAAGGGACTCACTTCACAGAAAATGAAGTGCGGCAATGGGCCTATGCTCATGGAATTCATTGGTCTTACCCTGTTCCTCATCATCCTGAAGCAGTTGGCTTGATAGAATGATGGAATGGCCTACTGAAAACACAATTATGACACCAGCTAGCTGGCACTACCTTGAAGGGTTGGGGAATGTTCTCCAGGAGGCTGTATATGCTCTAAACCAGTGTCCAATATATGGTGCTTTTTCTCCAATAGCCAAGATTCACAGGTTCCTGAAGGGGTGGAAACGGGAGTGGTACCACTCACTATTACCCCTAGTGAGCCACTCAAAAAGTTTTACTTCCTGTCCCTGCTAACCTATGCTCTGTGGGAGATCTTAGTCCCAAAGGGAGGAACACTCCCACCTGGAGACACAACACTGATTGCATTGAACTGGAAATTAAGAATGCCACCCAACCATTTTGG
>NW_006921603.1:20510658-20516078 GCF_000298275.1 Orycteropus afer afer | reverse complement strand
TTCTGTTATGACCTGTGAAATGTAAATAAGGTTAATGTGTTTTGGATGTTCATATGTTAGTGTATCATTTTAGGCACAAATATGACTTTATAGTTGTCCTTATTTAGAGGTTATATATGGTTAATAAGATGTGTACAACTGTCAAGTTGACAAGGGGTAGACTGTGATAGTTGGAGCTGTGTGTCAACTTGCCTGGACCACCATTCTGTGTGGTTTAAGCAATCGCGACATGGGTTGTTCCAATAATGGGATCAGATGTATGTTTTGAGCAGCCAATCTGTTGAAAGGGAGTTTCCCTAGGAGTGTGGCCTGCTTCCAGTATCTTTATGGGCATCCTGGGAAAAAAGACACTCTTCTGTGGATTGGGATTCTGTTGTGCTGCCTTCAACTGTCCTGAGTGAACAATCCACAGTTCGTCTTGGAGATCTTGGATTCATCATTCGTTGGAGTCAAAAGCCAGTATACTGCCTGCCAACCTTGAGCTCATCAGCCCCTGCAGCTGTGTGAGTTGGGAAAAGGCTCCAGCTTGACAGTTGATCCAAGAACTTGGGACTTGCCTACTCCTATAAGTGTGTGAGCCATTTCCCTAAGATAAATTTCTCTTTTTCTCTCTCTGTATAAGCTTTACTGGTTTTGCTTCTCTAGAGAATCCAGTCTAACACAACATTTCAATATTAAGAAAACAAAAATCTTTACAACTGGATCATAAGCAGACTTATGATAAATGGAGAAAAGATTGAAATTGTCAGACTTCACATTGCTTGGTTCTACAATCAACACCAATGGAAGCAGAAGTCAGGACATTAGACAACGTATAGCACTGGGAAAACTGGCTTCAATGGACCTCTTGCAAGTGTTGAAGAGCAAAGATGTCTCCTTGAGGACTAAGGTGTGCCTCATATGCATGTGAGAGCTGGACAATGAATAAGGAAGACCGAAGAAGAATTGATGCTTTTGAGCCGTGGTGTTGGCAAAGAATGCTGACAGTACCATGGATGGACTACTAAAAGAACTAACAGGTCTGTCCTGCAGGAAAAGCAGCTGGAATGCTCCTTGGAGGTGAGGATGGCCAGACTTCGTCTCACATGCTTTGGTCAGGTTGTCAGAAGTTACCATTCCGTGGAGAAGGATGTCATGCTTGGTAAGGTGGAGGGTCAACAAAAGAGGGGAAGGTCATCAACGAGGTTGATTGACATGGTGGCAGTGGCAATGGGCCCAAGTATAGCAAGAATCATGGAGCTGGCTCAGGACCAGGTGGTGTTTTGTTCTGCTGTGCATATAGGGTCAGTATGAGATGGAGATGACTCGATGGCACCTAACAACAACAACAACATTATTCAACTTTGATATTTTTTTCCTGATCTTCCTATTATTGATTTCTAACTTTATAGCATTGTGGTCTGAGAAGATGCTTTGTAGTATTTCAACGTTTTTTTTTAAATTTATTGAGGCTTGTTTTATGTCCTAACATATGATCTATTATGGAGAATGATCCATGTGCACTGGAGAAGAATGTGAATTGTGCTTTTGTTGGTGGAGTGTTCTGTATATGTCTATGAGGTCGAGTTTGTTGATTGTGTTGTAGAGTTCTGCTGTACCTTTGTTGAGTTTTTTTCTAGTTGGCCTGTCCTTTCTTGAAAATGGTGTGTTTAAGTCTCCTACTATTATTGTAGAGTTGTTTATTTTTCCTTTCAATTCAGTTAATACTTGCTTCATGTATTTTGGAGCACTTTCATTGGGTGCATAGATGTTTATTATTGTAATGTCTTCTTGGTCAATTGACCCTTTTAGCATCATATAGTGTCCTCTTTGTCCCTTATGCTGTTTTTCACCTTGAAGTCTATTTTGTCAGAAATTAATATTGCCACTCCTGCTCTCTTTTGATTACCATTGGCTTGGTATATTTTTTTCCACCCCTTAACTTTTAATTTGTTTTTATCTTTGTGTCTAAGGTGGGTCTCCTGTAGGTGGCGTATCTATTGATCTTCTTTTCTTATCCAGTCTCCCACTCTTTCTCTTGACTGGTGCATTTAGTTCATTTACATTGAGTGTAATTGGCATGAATTAATTGCTATCATTCTGTTGTGTTTTTGTTGTGTTGTTAGAGATTCCACATTCTGTTGGATCACCTTTCTTGGGAATGGGCATGAATATGGATCTTTTCCAGTCACTTAGCCAGATAACTGCCTCTCAAATTTCTTGGCATAGATGAGTGATCACCTGCAGTGCTGCATCTGTTTGTTGAAACATCTCAATTGGTACTCTGTTAATTCTCAGATGCTTGTTTTTCACCAATGCCTTCAAAGCAGCTTGGACTTCTTCCTTCAATACCATTGGTTCTTGATAATATATACTGGCTTCTGAAATGGTTGAACATTGACTAATTCTTTCTGGTATAGTGATTCTGTGTATTACTTCCATCATCTTTTGATACTTCTTGTGTAGCCCCATGCATTTCCAGGTGTGTCTCGGGTTGTAGATGAATCTTCACATTGTGTTTTCTCCGTGTGTGTGTGTGTGTGTGTGTGTTCCCATGGGTATGTTCCTTTTTTATAACACACCACTCAGGATGGATTAGGTTGAAGACCCACTCTACTCTGGTCTGATCTCATTAACATAAAAAAAGAAAAACCTTTCTCCAAATAAAGTCACATCCATAGGTACAGGGTTAGGACTTCAGCATATATTTTGGGGGGACACAATTCAATTAATGACACTAAGGCAGGAAGAATCCCAGTTACATATTCTTTAATACAAGTCAAACAATACAGTCATATCAAATTTGAATAGTCTTTCCTTTTTCCTCCAGTCTCTTGTAGAAGATAATAGGTTTGTTAGAATCTTTCCATGCTTTTTTTCATGTCTTTATAGATCTATAGACACAATAAAATTATGATAAGCTTCCCCCCATATTTTCAACAAAAATTGAACCATGCTATCTCTTTCTCTCCCATTATCTATCTTTTGTTTCCTTTAACTACATATTATAAATTTCATTCCATTACATACATAATAGATTTAACTCACTTTCCAATAGCAAATTATTCCATACTATTATTTATAGATCTTCAGGTTTTTTCCAGTTTATCCCCATAACAAATAATGCAATGTACTCATGATAATAGGAATATTCTTGTACATTTTTTTTTTTAAATCTCAAATCCATTGCTGTTGAGTTAATTCTGACCCCATTGTTACAGAGTAGAACTGCTCCATAGAGTTTTCTTGGCTGTAATCTTTACAGAAGCAGATTCCCAAGCTTTTCTTTTGTTATTCCACTGGGTGGGTTCCAACTGCCAACCTTTAGGTTAGTAGTTGAATGCAAATGACTTGCACAACCCAGGGATCTATTCTTGTACATATATACCTGTAAATACAGGGTATTTTTATTTTTGTATTATAGGATCTCAAACATAGTTTGTTGAATGAAAGGGTATGTGGCTTTTCATTTTAATAGATTCTACCAGAATATTTAAACTGTATTAATTCACACTCCTACTAACCTTGAATATTATCAATTTTTGTAATATTTTATCAATATAAGAGGTATATGTTGCTATCTCATTGCTTTGAACTATTTATCCTTGACTAGACATCTTTTCACATGTAGGTGAACTTTACAGCAGTATACTTCTATCCTCTCATCTTTTGTGCTATTTTTATCATATATTTTACTGTAATATGTTATAACCTCCATAATACTTTGTTACTATTTTTGCTTTAAACAAAAATTTATCTTTTAAATAAATTTTAAAATAATAAAACAAAAGTTTTCTATATTTTCCCACGTATTAAATTGCCGGTGCTCTTTATTCCTTTGTATAGATCTGAGTCTTCATCTAGCATCATTTTGTTGTTGTTGTTGTTTTACTTCAGTCTAAAGAATTTCTTTAACATTTCTTATAGTGCAGGTCAGCCAGTGAAAAATTTTCTCTGGCTTTTATTGTCTAAAATGTCTTTATTTCAATTTCATTAAAAAAGTCTGTAACAAAATGTCAAACTTTATTGTAAACCATTTTATAATGTAAGTACTCCATCTTCGAGTAATATATCAGACATTGTTTCACTCCTATTCATAAGGTTTTTAGTGACCAATTTTTTTCAGAAGTGTACTTCTTCTTTGTGTTAGTTTGGAAGCTCCACTGAAACCTATCCATCATGGGTGTCCATGCTCTACTGGAGTTGTTGGTGGTATAACTTCCAGCATCACAGCAACACGCAAGCCACCATAGTAGTTAATCTGACAGATGAATGGTGCATTGATAATTACTGGTGATTGGAAAGCAAAAGTTGACAACAAATAAGAAGCTTCAGTATTTGAAAAATATGGTCTTGGTGAGAGAAATGATGCTGGAGACCACAAGATAGAATTTTGCAAGACCAATGACTTACTCATTACAAATACCTTTTTTCCAATATGTAAATGGTGATTATACACATGAACCTCATCAGATGGAGTACACAGCAATCAAATCAATTGAGTCTGTGGAAACAGGTGATGGAAAGGCTCAATATCTTCAGTCAGAACAAGGCCAATGGCTGACTGTGGGACAGATCATCAGCTGCTTATATGCAAATTCAAGCTGAAACTGAAAAAAATTTTTAAAAATCCATGAGACCTTGATTATATCCCACCTGAATTTAAAGACCATCTGAAGAACAGATTTGATGCATTGACTACCAATGACTGAAGACCAGACAAGTTGTGGGATGACATCAAGAACATCATACATGAAGAAAGCAAAAGGTCACTCAAAAGACGGAAAAGGAAGAGAGGACCAAAATCGATGTCAGAAAGACTCTGAAATTTGCTCTTGAACAGATAACAGTTAAAGCAAATGGAAGAGATGATAAAATGAAATAACTGAACAGAAGATTTCAAAGAGTAGCTTGAGAAGACAAAGAAAACTATTATAATGAAATGTACAAAGCAGTGGAATTAGAAAACCAAAAGGGAAGAACACACTCAGCATTTCTCAAGCTGAAAGAACTGAAGAAAAAATTCAAGCCTCAAGTTGCAATACTGAAGGATTCCATGGGCTAAATATTGAATGATGCAGGAAGCATCAAAAGAAGATGGAAGGAATACACAGAGTCAGTGTGTAAAAAAGAATTGGTCAAGGTTCAACTATTTCAGGAGGTGTTTGTTATGTGATCAAGAACCAACAGTATTGAAGGGAGAAGTTGAAGCTGCACTGAAGGAGTCAGCAAAAAAGCAAGGCTACAAGAATTGACAGAATACCCATTGAGATGTTTCAACAAACGGATGCTGCGCTGGAGACACTTACTCATCTATGCCAAGTAATTTGAAAGATAGCTATGTCCAAAGGCAACAATTCTTTGGTTTTCCTTATGCATTGTCCACTTTCACATGGTTATGAGGCAAGTTGGGGTCAGGTGCACCCTAGCCCTAAAAGACA
>NW_006921603.1:20504286-20510123 GCF_000298275.1 Orycteropus afer afer | reverse complement strand
TGAACTATATGAGGAAGCACACAGCATCAGGATTGGAGGAAGACTCATTAACCATGTGTGATATGCAGATGACACAACCTTGCTTACTGAGAGTATAGATGACTTGAAACACTTACTGGTGAAGATCAAAGACTTCAGTATGGATTACACCTGAACATAACGAAAACGAAAACCCTCACAACTGGACAAATAAGCAGCATCATGATAAATGGAGAAAAGATTGAAGTTGTCAAGGATTTCATTTTATTTAAGTCTACAATCAATGCCCACAGAAGCAGCAGTCAAGAAATCAGAGGACGTATTACACTGGACAAATCTGCTGCAAAAGACTTCTTTAAATTTTTAAGGAGCAAAGGCATCACTTTTAAGACTAAGGTGCTTTTGACCCAAGCCATGTATTTTCAGTTGCCTCATATGCATGTGAAAGTGGACAATGAATAAGGAAAACCAAAGAATTGTTGACTTTGAATTATGGTGTTGGTGAAGAATACTGAAAATACCTTGGAGTGCTCAAAGAACGAACAAGTCTGTCTTGAAAGAAGTGTAGCTGGAATGTTCCTTAGAAGAGACAATGGCCAGACTTCATCTCTCATACCGGTCATGTTCCCAGAAGGGACTGATCCTTGGAGAAGGGCATGATGCTTGGTAAAGTAGAGGGTCAGCAAAAAAGGGGAATACTCTCAATAAGATGGATTGACACAGTGGCTACAGTGATGGACTCAAGCATAGTAAAGATGTTTAGGATGGTGCAGGACCAGGCAGTGATTTTTTCTGTTGTACATAGGGTCACTATGAGTCAAAGCCAAGTCCATGACATCTAACAACACACCATCTTCTCTTTTATTACAAAAATTTGTTTCATGAATGTTAACATCACTGATTAAACACCAGCGCTGGGTGGGCTATGGTTTTGCTCACATAGGTGTAACTTTTAATACATTTCATGAAAAGAAAAGCCAAATTAAAATCAACCAACCAAATCAACCAACCTAGGAGCTCAAGGTGGTGATTCCAAGAGAGTCCAAAGGTCCCTCACCAAAAGCAGACCCCTCAGAGTGGCCAGTGTTTCACAGGGTAAACAAAGCACTATCCTTTCCTAGCTGGCAGCTTGTAAGACTTCTAAAAGCCTGCCTGTACTCTCCAGGGTGACTGCTTTGCCCAGTGGAACTGTCCCCAGCACTACCTGTGTCAGCCTGGGTGCAGGAAGACCAGTACACTGCAGCCAGGGGGCCAAGGGTGAGCTGCCCATCTTCATTTTAAAAGGATTATTTTGTTTACTTTTACTGTATGTAAAATTCTAAGTTGACAGTTTTTTCCTTCCTTCCTTTCCTCCCTCCTTTAACTCCTGCCTTCCTTCTTCTTTTCCCCTTTCCCTTTCCTTGGCTTCCCTCCCCTCTCCCCTTCCCTCTTTTCTTCCTCCCTCTCTTCTTTCCTTCTTTATTCCCTCTCCCTCTGTCTCTCCCTCTATCCCTCCCTTCCTCCCTTCCTTCCTTCCTATTTTCCATTAAAGATATTCTATGGTCTTCTGGCTTGCATTGTTTCTGATGAAAAGTCAGTAGTTATCTCTGTTCTCCTGGATGCAGTGTGTTTCTTTCTCTTGATGATTTTAAGACTTTTTTTTTTTTTTTTCATAACTGATTTTCAAGAATTATAGTATGATGTGCCTTGGTGTGGTTTCCTTGGCATTTATTCTGCTTAGTGTTGAGTGAGCTTCTTGGATCTTTGGTTTTATAGTTTTTGCCAAATTAGGAAAAAAGTTTCAATATTATTGCTTTAAGTGTTTGTTCTGATTCCCATTTCTACATTCCAGTTACACACTGTTAGAATGCTTGATGTCTCATAGGTTCCTAGGCTCTATTCATATTTTTCCTGACTTTTTTTTTTTAATATCTTTGCTTCAGTTTGGGTGTTTCATATATGTATGCATTTCTCTTTCTTCTTCAGTGTCAAATATGTTTAGTCCATCCAATGAAGTTTACAAATAAGTGAACAACCACTAATCTTATTCAAATAAAATATTAAAATATTTTTTAATTCTACAAGTTTAATTTAGTTATTTTTTTATAGCTTTGATTTTTCTTTTCATTTTTTTCCCTTAAATTTGAGCATATTTAGATAGTTGTTATAAAGTTCTCTGCTACTACCATCATCTCTGTCATTTGTGGATCTGTTTCTATCTCCTAGGTATGAGTCACATTATTGTGCTTCTTTACCTGTCTAGATTTTTTTAATTGAACACAAGAGATTGTAATGTTATGTGGTTGAGTATCTGGATTTTGTTGTTTTCCTTTAAAAAATTATTGAATATTGTGGCACTTAATTTATTTGCAGATCAATTTAATATTTTTAATAATTGTTTTTTGGCAAATTTTTAGTCTAAGGCAAGTTTTCTAGGATCTCTACTGAATGCCCTGGGTGTCAAACAAAGTCTCTCCACTTTCAAAGTTTGGAACTTTAATGTATTATAGTCCTATGTGATCTCTGGGAATTGTGCTTATAGCGCCCCAGTAATTTTTCTATGTTGTGAAATTTCACACTATACAAACCAAATTCCCAAGGGATTCCTATTCATGTTTAAAATATCTATGTACATGTCTCCCTCCTTTCTGGTATTCTGAATTCCAGCTACCTCACACCCTTTCTCACTGATATTTTTCTTCTTCCCCCTGCAAGACCTCTATGCTTTAATTGGATTTTCCCTTTCTGTGTTAGAAAGTTCAGAAAATTACTTTAGGAAGAAAACTAGGACATGCGTAAAGTTCATTTCATCTATGTTTCTTCTTTCAGAGATCAGAATCCAGGGTCTGTCTGTTGTCCAAAGTCTAAAAACAGTTCTTTCATATATTTTGCCCACTTTTCTAGTTGTTTGTGGTGAGAGGAAAAATGTAGCACCAGTTACCTCATCAAGACTAGGAGCAGAAGTCACTTTTCATTTTTAATACCCTATATAAATGATCAGTAAAGTACAGCCTTCTCACCTGTCTGTGGACTGTTTTTCTATGGCTCATGAGATAAGAATTGATTTCACATTTTTAAAGGGCTATTAAAAAAATAAAGAAAAATATGTGACAGATACTGTATGTGGGAGCTCTGGTGGCATGGTGACTAAGGCATTTGACTGTTAAGCAGAAGGCTAGTTGTTCAAATCCACCAGCCACTCCTTGGAAGGAAGACTGGGCAATCTAGTTCCATAGTGATATTGCCTCAGAAACCCAAGGAGAGGTCTATATGAGTTGGATCTGGCTCAATCGCAGTGAGTTTTGGTTTTTTGGTTTTGAGACTGTATGTAATCTGCCAAGGCTAAAGTATTAACTCTCTGCTCCTTTACAGAAAAACTTTGTAGGTCCCTGTCTTAGGGGTACAGAATTGTGTTGAGTGTAATTGTAAATACATGGCATACAATCATCTTCTTAATTTTTTGTTTTATCTTGTTTTTTTCTCCCCATTTATCCTCCATCTCCAGTCTTTTTCTTCCTGTTGACACTATTATATATATTATATATGCCTTTTCAATCTACATCCCATGTATTTATTTATATACATGCATATTTCTGATATATAGCACTGTTACATGTTTTAAAATGTTAAATGAATGGTATTATGTTAAATTTAATACTCTTTTTTAACTTCTTTTTTCTCTCAAAGTCATATTTTTGTGATAGATCCATGTTGCTACAAGAAGCTTTGGTTCACTCTTAGTTGGCTGTATGGTATCCCATTATACGCATAAACCACATTTACATATCCTTACTTATATTTCTTTTAAGGAGCTCCAGTGGCATAGTGCCTAAGGCATTTGACTGCTAACCAGAAGGTTCAAACCCACAAGTTGGAAGGAAGGAAGATTGGGCAATCTGCTTGTATAGTGATATTTCCTTGGAAACCCAAGGAGGGATCACTATAAGTTGGATCCAATTCGAGGGCAGTGAGTTTGGTTTTGTTTTTTGTTTATTGCTTTTAGGGTTCTTCCCAAATAATACTAGGATAAATGAACATCCTTATGCATGTCTCCTGTGTGTGTATATGACCATTTCTCTGAGGTACCTATGCAAGAATGGAAAGTTTTGGTTGTAAGTGATGAACACATTTAATTTCAGTAAGTTTTGCTGGATTGCTCTTTAAACAGGCTAGTGGCACATAAGGGTATCTGTTTCTCCTCATTCTTTCCAGAATTTTGTATTATCCAACTGTATGAATTTCCTATTGCTCCTGTAACAAATTACCACAGACTTAGTCTTAAAACAACACAGATTTATTATCCAAAAGTCCAAACATCAGAAGTTTAAAATGTATTTTACAGGCCTAAAATCACACTGTTGCTAGGGTTGATTTCTTCTGGAAGATCCAGGGGAGAATCTATTCTTTTCTTAGATGAGAGAGGCTGTTTTCATTCTTTTAGTTCACAGCTCCCTTCTATTTCAAGAAGTCTTCTGGGTGGTGCAAAAGTTTTACACTCAACTACTAACCTAAAGGTTGGCTGGTCCCACCTCCCCAGAGGTGCTGCAGAAGAAGGGCCTGATAATCTGCTTCTGTAAATACTACAGTCAAGAAAATCCTATGGAACTCAGTTTTACTCTGTAACAATTGGGGTCAATATGAGTTGGAAATGTCTAGGTGCCAATGGGTTTAGTTTTTTGGTTTTCCATCTTCAAAGCTAGTGCCATAGAAGATTTTAATCTTAGGAATTAATAGTGAGATACTCAGGTTTGTGATGCATAACCTCATTTAGTTTATTGCAAGGTAGTCATAGCCAGACATGCAAGTAAGACCTCATGCCATTCATTCAGAACTAGAGAATCAGATTTTACATTTACGCTGTTAGTTCAATATTTAGAGTTCAAATATTTAGATTTCAAGCTTTACTTTTTATGAGTGGTCTCAGGAGGAAGTCTTGACGATGGCTCATACTTGGCAGAGGTCCCTTGTAATTTAGGGTCTGACGTAACTGGTTATGGATAGAATCTCAGTCCAGTGTCTGTTTTTGGAGAGTCAGACTCTAGAAAGATATTCCATCTCTTCCTTCTCTCAGTGACTGTAGAGAAATTCAGGGTTTATATGTGAATTTTTCACCTCAGCCTCACATGATGATGGCCAGTATGACATTAAGGACTAGCATGTTATATCTTCTGTCCAGGGTTAGAGATTAGCCAAATGTTGCATCTTTTCTTCAATGTTAGAGATTAAACAAGTTATTTAGACTTATGTCTCAAGGTTAGTTTACAAATATTAACTATGTTATGTTTTCTTCTATCACGGCATGCCAGGCCAGAGGCAATTTCAAGGTTGTTTACATTCTTCACATATTTCATACGCTTCTATACCTAAGTTCAGAAATGTTATAAATAGATTTCTAATGACTTACAAGTTTCTCATGAGTTATAGTTAATGTTAGAGAGTCACAAAAAAATAGATGTATTTCTATTTCTAGGTTCAGATTAAGAGTGCTTATACATATGCATTTTGAAAGTATACTATTGATTGATACTTTATGTGATTTGAAAGCATCATAGCAACATACAGAACAGCTAGAAATGGCTATTCAAGTCTCTCACATCACATCACTCTGATACTCTCTCTTCTGCTTCCATCCTCTACATTATAAAGACCTTTCTAATTATGCTGGGCCCAGGAGGATAAAGCAGGATAATCTTCTCATCACAAACTCAGTTTATTAGCAATCTCAATTCCATCTGCAGTCTTAATTTCCTTTGCCATGTAATCTAATTTTTGCCAATCTATAAAACATCTCAATGTACCTAAGATGTGTGAAGAATGCCTATGAATTGGTAAGAAAAATAAAATAAATAATAAACAAGTAATGGATATAAATAGAAGAA
>NW_006921603.1:20500619-20502911 GCF_000298275.1 Orycteropus afer afer | reverse complement strand
GGGCACAAATATGGATCTCTTCCAGTCAGTTGGCCAGGTAGCTGTCCTCCAAATCTCTTGGCATAACTGAGTGAGTGCCTCCAATGGGGCACCTCACTCTTAGTAACAGAAATTAAAACTAAACTGAGACAATTTTTTGGTAACAACTTTGCTATTGTTGTTGCTGTTGTTAGGTACTGTCAAGTCAGTTCCACTCATATGACCCTATGTAAAACAGAACGAAACACTGCCTAGTCCTATGCCATCCTCACAATTCCTGCTATTCTTGAACTCATCATTACAGCCATTGTTGATCCATCTCATTGAGCGTCTTCCTCTTTTACTCTGACTGTCCATTTTACCAAGCATGATATCCTTCTTTAGGGACTGGTCACTTCTAAGCACATGACCAAAACAGGTAAGATGAAGTCTAGCTGTTCTTGCTTCTAAGGAGCATTCTGGCTGCACTTGCTCCAGGATAGATTTGTTCATTCCTCTGGCAGTCCATGGGATTTTCAATATTCTTTGCCAACACCACAACTTAAAGGCATCAATTCTTCCTCAGTCTTCCTTATTCACTATCTAGCTTTCACAAGCGTATAGGTGATTGAAAATACCATGGCTTGGGTCAGGCACACCTTAGTCTTCAAAGTGACATCCTTGCTCTTCAACACTGTAAAAGGGTCTTTGATAACTTCAATCTTTTCTACATTTATTGTGATACTGCTTTTTGGTTTGAAGATTTTTGTTATTCTTATATTGAGGTATAATTCATACAGAACACTGTAATCTTTGATCTTCATCAGTAAGTGCTTCAAGTTCTCTTCATTTTCAGCAAGCAAGGTTGTCATTTGCATATTACAGGTTATTAATAAAGGTTTCTTCCAATACTGATGCTACATTCTTCTTCAGATAGTCCAGCTTCTCAGATTAGTTTCTCATTATACAGATTGAATAAGTAGGGTAAAAGATACAACACAGATGCATGCCCTTCATGATTTTAAACCTTGCAGTATTCCTTTGTTTTGTTGAAATGACAGACTCTTGATCTATGTACAGGTTCCTCATGAGCACAATTAAGTGTTCTGGAATTTCTATTTTTTGTAATGTTATCTATACTTTGTTATTATCCACACAGTCAAATGCCTTTGCATATGCAATAAAACTTAGGTAAACAGATTTCTGGTATTCTTTGCTTTCAGATAAGATCTGTCTGACACCAGCAATGATACCCCTCTATCCATATCCTCTTCTGAATCCAGCTCACATTTCTGAAGTTCTGCTGCAACCATTTTTTAATTATCTTCAGCAAAATGTTACTTGTATGTGATATTAATGATATTGCTTTATAATTTTCTCATTCTGTTGGATTACATCTCTTTGGAATGGACACAAATACTGCTCTCTTCTAGTCAGTTGGCCAAGTAGCTGTCTTCCAAATTTCCTGGCATAAATGAGTAAGCACCTCTAGTGCTGCATCTGTTTGTTGAAATATCTCAGTGAGTCTTCCATCAATTCCCGGAACCTTATTTTTTGTCAATTTGTTCAGTGCAGCTTTGACTTCTTTCTAAATACCATTGGTTGTTGATCTTATGCTACCTCCTGAACTGTTTGAACTTTGTCCAATTCTTTTTGGTACAGTGACACTGTATATTCCTTCCATCTTCTTTTGATGCTTCCTGCATTGTTCAGTATTTAGCCTATAGAATCCTTCTATATTGCAAGTTGAGGCTTGAATTTTTTCTCCAGTTCTTTCAGCTTGGGAAATACCAAGTGTGTTCTTCCTTTTTGTTTTTCTAATTCCAGGTCTTTGGACATTTCATTATAATACTTTATTTTGTATATCTATCTCTGACAACCACCACTTGTCTGTCAGTTTGTCATACTGTGGTGTCTTTCATTTTGCTGTGAGGTTGAGGCTATGCCACCAGTATTTCAAATACCAACAGGGTCACCAATAATGGATATGTCTCAGGAGAGCCTCCAGAGTAAGACAGACAGCAAAGAAGGAAGGGGTCATCCACTTCTCATGGATTTGGCCAGTGAAAACCTTATGAATAGCAGTGAAACACTGTCTGTGATAGTTGGAACTGTGTGTCAACTTGGCTGGACCACAATTCTGTGTGGTTTAAGTTGTTGTGATGTGGTTATTGCTATGATAGGATCACATGATTATGTTTATAGCAGCCAATCTGTTGAAAGGGAGTTTCCCTAGGAATGCGGCCTGCTTCCAGTATATTTATGGACATCCTGGGAAAAGAGACTTTCTTCTGTGGATCAGGATTCTGTTGTGCTGCCTACAACTGTCTGTGA
>NW_006921603.1:20497199-20499794 GCF_000298275.1 Orycteropus afer afer | reverse complement strand
CCAAATGCCTATGGTCTCCACTCCAGTCACATTACCTTCCCTGTCCCACTCTGCATCTATGGCCTCATGGGGAGTTCCTTATGGTCAGTTGACTGAGGAAGAGAAAACTTGTGCCTGGTTTACAGATGGTTCTGTGGCACCTGGATATGCAGGCATCACTAGAAAGTGGACAGCAGCACCAGTGCAGCCCCTTTCTGGGATTTCCTTGAAGGACAGTGGTGAAGGGAAATCCTCCCAATAGGCAGAACTTCAAGCCATGCATATGGCTGTTCACTTTGCATGGAATAAGAAATGGCCAGATGTGTGATTATATACAGATTCACGGGCTGTGGCTAATGGCTTAGCTGGATGGTCTGGGACTTGGAAGGAGCATGATTGTAAGATTGGTGATAAGGATGTATGGAGAAGAGGTATGTGGATAGATCTCTCTGAATGGGCCAAAGGAGTAAAGACATTTGTGTCTCATGTGAATGCCTCGGCAGAGGGAGACTTTAACAATCAGGTGGATAGATGACATGTTCAGTGGAAACCAGCCATTCTTTTTCCCCAGTTACTCCTGTGATTGCTCAATGGTCTCATGAACAAAGTGATCATGGTGGCAGGGATGGAGGTTATGTGTGGACTCAGCAACATGGACTCCCACTTACCAAGGCTGATTTGGCTACCGTCACTGCTGAGTGCCCAATCTGCCAGCAGCAGAGACCAACACTGAGTCGGTGATATGGAACCATTCCGCAGGGTGATTAGCTAGCAACCTGGTGGCAGGTTGATTACATTGGACCACTTCCATCATGGAAAGGACAGCGTTTTTTTCTTACTGGAATAGATACTTATTCTGGATATGGATTTGCCTTCTCTGCACATAGTGCTTCAGCCAAAACTGCCATCTGTGAACTTACAGAATGCCTTATCCACTGTCATGGTATCCCACACAGCATTGCTTCTGATCAAGGAACTCACTTTACAGCAAATGAAGTGTGGCAATGGGCTTATGCTCATGGAATTCACTGGTCTTACCATGTACGCTGGGAGCTCTGGTAGCGTAGTGATTAAGGCACTTGACTGCTAACCAGAAGGCTGGCGGTTCAAACCCACCAGCCACTCCTCGGAAGGAAGATGGGGCAATCTACTTCCGTAGTGATATTGCCTTGGAAACCCAAGGAGGGGTCGCTATGAGTCGGGTCTGACTCGATGGCACATAACAACAACAACAACAACCATGTACGCCATTATCCTGAGAAGTTGGCTTGATAGAATGATGAAATGGCCTCCTGAAAACACAATTATGGTGCCAGCTGGGTGGCAATACCTTGAAGCGTTGGGTTAATGTTCTCCAGGAGGCTGTATATGCTCTAAACCACCATCCAATATATGGTTCTGTTTCTCCAATAGCCAGGATTCACGGGTCCAGGAACCAAGGGGTGGAAACAGGAATGGTACCACTCCCTATTACCCCTAGTCACCCACTCAAAAAAATTTTGCTTCCTGTCCCTTCTACCCTATGTTCTGTGGGTCTGGAGATCTTAGTCCCAAAGGGAGAAACACTCTCACCTGGAGACTATACTGACTGCATTGAACTGGAAATTAAGAATGCCACCCAGCCATTTTGGCTTCCTCATGCCTCTGAATCAACAGACAAAGAAGGGCATTACTCTACTATCAGGCATGATAGATCCTGATTACCAAGGGGAAATTGGATTGGCTTTACATAATGGAGGTAAAGAAAAATATGTCTGGAATACAGGAGATTCTTTAGGCATCTCTTAGTATTACCATGCCCTGTGGTTAAAGTCAATGGAAAATTACAGCAACCCAATTCTGATATGACTGGTAACAGACCAGACACTTCAGGAATGAAGGTTGGAGTCACCCCACCAGGCAAAGAACCACAACCAGCGGAGGTACTTGCTGAGGGCAAGGGAAATACAGAATGGGTGGTGGAAGAAGGTAGTTCTGAATATCAGCTATGACCACATGACCAGCTGCAGAAACGAGGATTGTGATTGTCATATTTCTTAATTGTATATGTGCATCAAATATTTTTGTTTCCTTCTGTTATGAACTGTGAAATGTAAGTAAGGTTAATGCGTTTTGGTTGTGCATGTGTTAGTGTTTCATTTTAGGCACAAATATTACTATATAATTGTCCTTATTTAGAGATTATATATGGTTAATAATAGGAGCTCTGGTAGCATAGTGCCTAAAGCACTTGACGGCTAACCAAAAGGCTAGTTGTTCAAACCCACCAGCCACTCCTCGGAAGGAAGGTTGGACAATTCCACTTCTGTAGTGATACTGCCTTGGAAACCCAAGGAGGGGTCACTATGAGTCAGGGCCAACTCAACGGCAAATAACAACATATGGTTAATAAGATGTGTACAACTGCCAAGTTGACAAGGTGTAGACTGTGATGGTTGGAGCTGTGTGTCAACTTGGCTGGACCACAATTCTGTGTGGTTTAAGCTATTGTGATGTGGTTATTCCCATGATGGGATCAGATGATTATGTTTTGAGCAGCCAATCTGTTGAAATAGAATTTCCCTAGGAATATGGCCTGCTTCCAGTATATCTATGAACATCCTGGGAAAAGAGACA
>NW_006921603.1:20493445-20496699 GCF_000298275.1 Orycteropus afer afer | reverse complement strand
AGTCTAACACACTGTCTGATATATTACTGGAAAACTTTATGAACATCCCTGAAAAATTGTGTGATATAATGGCAGAAGATGAGCCCCTCAGGTTGGAAGGCACTCAAAATATAAGTAGAGAAGAGCAACCTCCTCAAAATAGAGTTGACCTTAATGATGTGGATAGAGTAAAACTTTTGAGACCTACATTTGGTGATGGAGCATAACTCAAAATGGGGAGAAACAGCTGCAAATATCCATTAATAATTGTAACATGGAATGCACAAAGTATGAATCTAGGAAAATTGGAAGTTGTCAAAAATGAAATGGAACACATAAAGATCAATACCCTAGGCATCAATGAGGTGAAATAGACTGGTATTGACCATTTTGAATCAGACATCATATGATCTACTATGCCAGGAATGACATATTGAAAAGGAATGGTGTGACATCCCTTTGTGGTCACAAAGAATGTTTCAAGATCTATCCTTAAGTACAATGCTGTTGTGATAGGATAATATCCATATGCCTACAAGGAAGATCAGTCAGTACTATTATCATTCAAATATATGCACCAACCACCTAAGCCAAAGATGAGGTAATTGGATTTTCACCAACTTCTACAGTCTGAAATTGACCAAACATGCAATCGAGATGTGTTGATTGTTACTGGTGATTGGAATGCAAAAGTTGGAAACAAAAAAGAAATCATTGGTAGTTGGAAAATAAGGTTTTGGTGATAGAAACAAGGCTACCTTCCTGAGTGGCTGTATCATTTTACATTTCCACCAGCCATACATGAAGATTCTGATTCTGGCACATCCTGGCCCAAAGCTGTTGTTATCTGTCTGTTGAATGTAACCATTCTAATGGGAGTGAAATTTTACCTCATTGTGGTTTTGACTGCCTGAAACCATATTTTACCTATCATGGTGGCAAAAATGAAAAATAAAACATTGAGATGGGACAGCACTGGGGGAAAAAAAAGAAAAACAGGCACTAACCCACATTGAAAAGACCAAAATTGATGTCAAAATAGACTCTGAAACTTGCCCTTGAATGGAGCATAGCTAGAGCAAATGGAAGGAATGACAAGATAAAAGAGCTGAACAGAAGATTTCAAAGAGCAGCTCAAGAAGATAAAGTCAATTATTATAATGAAATGTGCAAAGACCTGGAATTAGAAAACCAAAAAGGAAGAACATGCTTGGCATTCCTCAAGCTGAAAGAACTGAAGAAAAAATAGTTGTAATATTGAAAGATTCTATGGGCAAAGTATTGAATGATGCAGGAAACATTGAAAGAAGATGGAAGGAATACACAGTCACTATTTACTTCCGTAGTGATGCTTTCTCGGAAACCCAAGGAGAGGTTGTTATGAGTTGGATGCAACTCGACGGCACATAACAACAACAACATACTAAAAATAACTGATTGATGTTCATCCATTTCAGGAGGTGAAGTGTCAAAAGCCAATAGTATTGAAGGAAAGGAGTTGAGGCTGCACTGAAGGAATTGGTAAAAATCAAGGCTCGAGAAATTGATGGAATACCCATTGAGATGTTTCAACAAATGGATGCCCTACTGGAGGTACTCACTCATCTATGCCAAGAGATTTGGAAGACTGCTACATGGCCAACTGACTGGAAGAGATCCATATTTGTACCCATTCCAAAGATAGGTGATCCAGCAGAATGTGGAAATTATTGAAAAATATCATTAATATCACATGCAAGTAAAATCTTACTGAAGATAATTCAAAAATGGTTGCAGCAGTATATTGACAGAGAATTTCCAGAAATGCAAGCTGGATTCAGAAGAGGATGTGGAGTGAGGGATATCATTGCTAATGTCAGATGGATCTTGAATGAAAGCAAATAATACCAGAAAGATGTTTACTTATGTTTTATTAACTATGCAATAGCATTCGATTGTGTGGATCATAACAAATTATGGATAACACTGAGAAGAATGGGAATTACAGAACACTTAATTGTATTCATGAGGAACCTGTACATAGACTAGGAGTTTGTCATTCAAACAGAACAAGAGGATACTGCTTGGTTTAAAATCAGGAAGGGAGTGTGTCGGGGTTGTATCCTTTCACCACACTTATTCAATTTATATGCTGAGCAAATAATCCCAGAAACTGGACTATATGAAGAAAAACATGGCACTAGGATTGGAGGAAGACTCATTAACAGCCTGACAGACAACACAACTTTGCTTGCTGAAAGTGAAGATTACTTGAGGCAAATACTGATGAAAAATGAATACTATAGTCTGTAGTATGGATTACACTTCAATATAAAGATAACAAAAATCTTCACAACTGAACCAATAAACAGTACAGTGATAAATGGAGAAAAGATTGAAGTTGTCAAAGACTTTATACTACTTAGCTCTACATTCAACACCAATGGAATCAACAGTCAAGATATCTGACGACATATTGCATTGGGCAAATCTCCTGCAAAAGACCTCTTTCAAGTGCTGAAGAGCAAAGATGTCTCCTTAAAGACTAGGGTACTCCTAACCCAAGGCATGGTATTTTCAATCACCTCTTTTGCATGTGAGAGCTGGACAATGAATATGGAAGACCGAAGAAGAGTTGATGTTTTTGAGTTGTGGTGTTGACAAAGAATACTGAGAGTACCATGGCTGGTAAAAGGACTAACAAATGTGTCCCAGAAGTGCAGCAGGAATGCTTCTTGGAAGCGAGAATGGCCAAACTTCATTTCACCTACTTTGGGCATGTTGTCAGAAGGAAATCATTCCTTGGAGAAGGAGTTCATGTTTGGTAAAGTGGAGGATTAACAACAAAGGGGAAGGCCCTCAATAAGATGGATTGACACAGTAACTGCAATGATGGGCTCAGGTATAGCAGGGATTGTGAGGCTGGCACAGAACCAGGCAGTGTCTTGTTCTGTTGTGCATAGAGTCACTATGCGTCAGAGCTGACTTGACAGTACCTAACAAAAACAACAACCTAAATTGCTGGTAAGAAGGTAAATTGGTATAACTTTTATGGAGGGCTATTTGACCTTCTATCAAAATTTTAAATATATATACCATTTGATTCACCAGTCTATAATTGGCAATTTGAACCAGAGATATTTTTGCATTTGTGGAAATTGTTATATGTACAAGAATTTTCATAGTAGAAGTCACTCCTGTGGCTTCCTGCCAAACAATAAACAGGCATACAGGGTGAAGATTTACATCAGGTAGATACACTCCTTGGAGTGATCAATCATGGGAGAACAGAAGGG
>NW_006921603.1:20472515-20477601 GCF_000298275.1 Orycteropus afer afer | reverse complement strand
GCCATCTTGCCCCACCTCTCCCCACCATGTGTTTTGATCAATGATAAAAAGTGGCCAATACCAGCTCAACTCACCCTCAACTGCTCCTTACAAACAGCTAACAGAGATCTGTGCATACACTATTATTCTCTATCACACCCACCAGGAGGCAGGTGGTGAGTGCCTAAGTGCTAACAAATAGAATAGAGGAGCACAGTACCCTGCTCATACAGATATATCAAAACAAAACAAAACAAAACAAAAAAAAAGGAAAATCTTGGGCAACTCACACCAAAACATACAACAACAAATTAAACATAAATACAACACCACCACAATGTTTCAGAGACAATAGACCATCACAGTCCATACATAGAAGCAAGATAAAGTAGTAGAAACAAAGGACCAGGATACAAACCCAGAAAATATCCCTGAGGAAGAAGCAATATTGGAACTCCCTGATCTAATTAAAAAGAATTATATTTGGGTACCTTCAGTTCATTGAGAGATATATAAAGGAAAATATTGATAAAATTAAAGAAAACACAGACAAAACTCTAGAACAATTTAGGAAAACAATACAAGAACAAATTGATCAAATTACCAAAAATTTGGAAACAAAATGAAAACATCAAATAGAATTCTAGAAGATTAATAATAAGGTTTCAGAAATAGAAAACACATTGAATGGGCAAGGAAGTAGAATTGAATCAATAGAAGACAGAATTAATGAGAGTGAAGACAAATACCTCAATACTACTTGGTTAAGGGATCAATCAGGCAAAATATCTAAACAAAATGTAGAATGCCTAAGATTCATGTGGGATGCCATCAAGAGGAATAACTTACATGTAATTGGGTTTCCAGAACAGGAAGAGACAAATAAAACCGCAGAGAAAATTGTCAAAGATTTGTTGGAAGAGTATTTCCCTAATATAATGAAAGATGAGAATATATCCATTGAAGAAGTTAAACCCTGAGCAGGATAGACCCCAAAAGAAAATTACCAAGACATATCATTAGCAAACTCATCAAAACCAAAGACAAAGAAAGAATCCTGAAAGCAGCAGAGGAAAAATGAAAACTTACCTACAAAGGGCAAACAGTAAGATTAAACTCAGATTTCTTGGCAGAAATCATGCAGGTGAGAAGGCAATGGAATGATATATACAAAACACTGAAAGAAAAAATAAAATTGCAACCAAGAATTATATACCCAGCAAAATTGTCCCTAAAACATGAGAGTGAGATTAGGAGATTTCCAGATAAGCAGAAATTAAGGGAATTTGTTAAAACCAGACCAACCTTACAAAAGATGCTAAAGTCCTTCAGAGAGAGAGCCAACAACAGTAAACAACAACTGATGATTAACACACATGATAACATAACCCAGAAACCAACCCAGTTATAGAAGTATCCAAAGTAAAATAAACTTAGAAGATTGTAAGCAGGGAACCAAAGATATCAATTGGTAAATGAGAACAACTACAAATCAAAAAGAGGGAATAAATCATGTAGTTCCAGAACTTCTAAATGGTGAGGCAGTCACAACAATTGCAAGATAGAATAGACTGTTTTAAACTTGGGAAGAAAATAGTAAATCACAGGATAATTTAAAGAAAAATAATAAACATTCACATCAAAATAAAGAAGAGGAGAAACACAATTATTTAGCAAATATTAAAACAATAGCAACAAGGAGATGACAACATGATTCATAAACAAAATGAACTCAGCACAGAAAATTATATGGAACAGAGACATCAGCAATATCACAGAAAAACACATAACAAAATTACATCAATAAATTCATACTTGTCAATAATTACACTGAATGTAAATGGATTAAATGCACAACTCAAGAGATGGAGAGTTGCAGACTGGATAAGAAAACATGACCCATCAATATGCTGTCCACAAGAGACTCACCTTAGACACAGAGACAAAAATAGACTAAATATCAAAGATAGGAAAAAAGATATATCAAGCAAATGGCAACCAAAAAAGGGCAAGAGTGGCAATATTAATTTCTGATAAAAATGACTTTAAGATAAAAACCACCATAAGAGACAAAAAAAGACATTATATAATGATTAAAGGAACAAGAGAATATAACCATAATGAATATCTACACATCCAATGAAACAGCCCCAAAATACATAAATAAGACTTTAATAGAATTGACAAGACAAATAGATAACTCCACAGTAATAGTTGTTGTTGTTGTTGTTGTTATGTGCCGTCGAGTCAGCCCTGACTCATAGCGACCCCTCCTTGGGTTTCTCAGGCAGTATCACTACGGAAGTAGGATTGCCCAACCTTCCTTCTGAGGAGTGGCTGATGGGTAGGAGACTTTAATACACCCACTTTCAATAAAATATAGAACAACTGGAAAGAAACCCAGCAAAGATGCAGAAGAACTAAACGATATGATCAACCAACTTGACTTTATAGACATCTACAGAGCACTTCACCCAACAACAGCAAATTATACATTCTTTTCCAGCACACATAGAACATTCTTCAGACTATATGTTAGGCCTCAAAGCAAACCTCAATAAATTTAAAGACATCAAAACATTGCAGAGCATCATCTCAGATCACAATGTTATAAAATTAGAAATCAACTCTAGGAAGTCCAACAGAAATAGAGCAAATTCATGAAAACTGAATTACACCCTCCTCAAAAACAACTGGGTAATGAAAGAGGGGGAAAAAAAAGAAATTAAAAAAATCCTTCAATCAAATGAGAAACAAAACACAGCATACCAAAATCTTTGGGACACAGCAAAATCAGTAATCAGAGGGCAATTTACAGCAATAGATGCACACATCAAAACAGAAGACAGAGCCAAAATCAACACCTGAACCCAACATCTCCAACAATTAGGAAAAAAACAAAAAAGCCTACAGGCACCAGAAGAAAAGAAATAATAAAGATTTGAGCAGAAATAAATGAAACAGAAAATAGAAAGACAACAGAAATAATCAATAACACTAGAAGTTGCTTCTTTGAAAAGATTACTAAAATCAACAACACAGTGGCAAACTTAACAAAGGAAAAGAAGAAGATGCAGATAACACAAATAAGAAATGAAATGGGTGATGTCACAACAGAACCAACAGAAATAAAAAGAATAATATCAGGATATTATGAACTGTACTCCAACAAATTTGAAAACCTAGAAGAAATGGACAGATTTTTAGAAACACTACTTACTTAAACTAACACAGACAGGTAGAAAATTTGAGCAGACCCATAACAAAAGAAGAAATTGAACAGGTCATAAAAAAAATTACCAACAAAACAAAGTCCTGGCCCAAATGGTTTCACCAGAGAATTCTACCAATCATTCAGAGAACAACTGACACCAATTCTACTGAAACTATTCCAGAACATAGAAAAGGATGGAGTCCTCCCAAATTCATCTATGAAGCAAGCATAATTGTGATATAAAACCAGGTAAAGGCAACACTAAAAAGGAAAACTACAGACCAATATCCCTCATGAATATAGATGCAAATATCTTCAACAAAATTCTAGCAAATAGACTCCAATAACATATCAATAATAATAATAATACATCATGACTAAGTGGGATTCATAGTAGATATGCAGGGATGGTTCAACATTAGAAAAATTATCAGTGTAATTCAGGTAAGTAAAATAAAGGGAAAGAATCACATAATCATATAAAAAGAAGAAAAGGCATTTGATAAAAAGCAATCCATTCCTGATAAAACTTTCAGAAAAATAGGAATAAAAGGAAATTCCTCAACATAATAAAGGGCATATATACAAAACCGATAGGTAACATTATTCTCAATGGAAAGAGACTGAAACCATTCGCCCTGCAAACAGGAACCAGACAAGGATGCCCTCTATCACCACTTCTATTCAACATTGTATTAGAAGTCCTAG
The DNA here is from genome assembly GCF_000298275.1 of Orycteropus afer afer. NCBI lineage: Eukaryota > Metazoa > Chordata > Mammalia > Tubulidentata > Orycteropodidae > Orycteropus > Orycteropus afer. The sequence goes on along the minus strand of NW_006921603.1, from coordinate 20,473,700 downwards.
CCAGGGCAATAAGGCAAGAAAGGGAGATCAAAGGCATCCAAATTGATAAGGAAGAAGTCAAACTATTATTTGCTGATGATATGATCCTATACCTAGAAAAGCCAAGAGACTCAGTCAAAAATCTACTGGAACTAATTGAGAGATTTTAACATAGTGTCAGGATACAAGATCAATATTAAAAAATCAGTTGGATTCCTCTACACTGGAAAAGAAGTCTATGAAAGGAAAATAAGGAAATCAATACCATTTACAAAAGCTACCAAAAAGATAAAATACTTGGGAATAAATCTTAATCAGATCACAAAAGACCTAAACAAAGAAAACTACAAAACACTACTTCAAGAAACTACAAGAGATCTACATAAATGGAAGAACATACCATGCTCATGGATAGGAAGAATGAACATTGTGAAAACGTCAGTACTACCCAATGCAAAACCAATCCAGATTTTGTCAGCATTCTCTAAAGACATGAAAAAACCAATGACTAATTTTATGCAGAGGAAAGAGACCTTAGATAAGGAAAGCACTACTGAAGAAGAACAAAATAGGAAGTCTCACACTTTCAGATCTCAAAACCTACTATACAGCCACAGTAGTCAAAACAGCCTGGTATTGGTACAACAACATACCTATAGACCAACGGAACAGAATTGAGAACCCACAAACAGATCCATTGGCCTATGGTCAGCTGATCTTAGACAAAGAGCTAAAATCCATTCAATGGAGAAGAGAGACTGTCTTTTTCACAAATGGTGCTGGGCAAACTGGATATCCATTTGCAGAAAAATGAAACAAGATCCATACCTTACACCATACACAAAAATTAATTCCAGATAGATCAAAGATTTAAATGTGAAATCTAAAACTATTAAAGTTCATCAAAGAAAAAATAGGAGCAAACTTAGATGCCCTAATTTATGGCATAAATAGAACATCAAGAATAACCCAGAATGCACAAATAGCAGAAGATAAACTAGATGATTGGGACCTTCTAAAAATTAAACTCTTATGTGCATCAAAAATCTACTCCAAAAGAGTAAAAAGAGAACCTATAGAATGGGAAAAAATATTCACAGTGTCATATCAGACAAAGGACTTATCCCTAAAATTTATAGAAAATTCCAGCACCTCAACATCAAAAAGGCAAACAATCCAATTAAAATATGGGCAGAAGACATGGAC
>NW_006921603.1:20465672-20471520 GCF_000298275.1 Orycteropus afer afer | reverse complement strand
ATGGTTTAAAATCAAGAAGGGAGTGCGTCAGGGTTGTATCCTTTCTCCACACTTATTCAATCTATATGCTGAGCAAATAATCCAAGAAGCTGGACTATATAAAGAAGAAAGTGGCATCAGAATTGGAGAAAGAATCATTAACAACCTGAGATACGCAGACAATACAACTTTGCTTGCTGAAAGTGAGGATGACTTGTGGCACTTACTGATGAAGATTGAAGAATATGGTCTGCAGTATGGATTACATCTCAATATAAAGAAAACAAAAATTTTCACAACTGGACCAATAAGCAGCATTATGATAAATAGAGAAACGATTGAGGTTGTCAAAGAATTCACGTTGCTTGGTTCTACAATCGATGCCAATGGAAGCAGCAGTCAGGACATTAGATGACGTGTAGCACTGGGCAGTTTGGCCGCGAAGGAACTCTTTCAAGTGCTGAGGAGCAAGGATGTTTCCTTGAGGACTAAGTGCACCTGACACAAGCCATGATATTTCCAATTGCCTCATATGCATGTGAGAGCTGGACAATGAATAAGGAAGACCAAAGAAGAATTGATGCTTTTGACTTGTGCTGGTGAAGAATGCTGAAAGTACCATGGACTGCTAAAAGAACTAACAGATCTGTCCTGGAGGAAGTGCAGCCAAAATGCTCCTTGGAAGCGAGAATGGCCAGACTTCGTCTCACCTACTTTGGTCATGTTGTCATAAGGGCCCATTCCCTGGAGAAGGATGTCATGCTTGGTAGGGTGGAGGGTGGATGAAAGAGGGGGAGGCCTTCAACGAGATGGATTGACATGGTGGCTATGACAATGGGCTCAAGTATAGCAAGAATCATGGAGCTGGCATGGGATCGGGCGGTGTTTTGTTCTGCTGTGCATGGGGTCACTATGAGTCGGAAACAACTCGATGGCACCTAATAACAACAACAACAAACATGAAGACATGTTCATGATCATCAGCCATTAGAGGGATGCAAATCAAAACAACCATGAGATAACATTTCTCACCCCAGCATTAATAGAAAAGTTCAACAAGACAGAAAATAACAAATGCTGACAAGGACATGGAGCGATTCAAACTTTCATACACTGCTGATGGGACAGTAAAATGATACAACTACTGTGGAAATCAGTATGGAGATTCCTTTAAAAACTGGAAATAGAAATACCATTTGATCCAACAATCCCATTACTAGATGTCTATCCTAAAGAAGTGAGAGGCTGGGCACAAATAGATATATGCACACCCATGTTCATTGCAGCATTAGTCACAATAGCAAAGAGATGAAAACAATCTAAATGCCCATCAACTGAGGAATGGATAAACAAACTGTAGTGCACACACACAATGGACTACTATGCAACCCTAAAGAATAATGCACAATCTGCAAAACACTGCATAATATGGTGGACTTGGAGGACATTATGCTGAATCAAATAAGTCCATCAGGAAGGACATATATTGTATTAGTCCACTATTGTAAAAGAGGAGCATAATGCCTAAGTCATTTGACTGCTAACCAGAAGGCTGGTGGTTCAAACCCTCCAGCCATTCCACTGAAGAAAGACTGGACAATCTACTTCTGTAAATATTTACTGCCTCAGAAATCCAAAGGGGGTTGCTATGATATTGTAAAAAGTCAAGGAAAGGTTTATATATGGAAGGGAACTTACTTTGTTGGTTACCAGAGATGGGAGGGGAGGGAAAATTCCTAGATAAGTTGGAAAAAAAAAAAACTAAAGATTATTAGTGGTTACTAACAGTAGGAGGGAGGGGAAAAGGGAAGGTTTTGTTTGCGGGACATTGACTCTATGCTAATGTTGTTGTTGTTGTTGTTGTTAAGTGCCGTCGAGTCGTTTCCGACTCATAGCGACCCCATGCACAGCAGAACGAAACACTGCCCGATCCCGCACCAGCCCCACAATCCCTGCTATACTCGAGCCCATCATCGCAGCCACTGTATCAATCCATCTCGTTGAAGGCCTCCCCCTCTTTCGTCGACTAATAGTGGTGGAATATTTTGGAAAAGGACAGCAATAATGGTGGCATAACATGCAAAATGTCATCGATGTCCCCAAGCTCTAAATGTGGAAGTTGTTATGTGGGCAAATGTCCTGTTGTGTATGTTTTCACCACAATAAAAGTTAAAAGAAAAAAAGAGTAATTTACAAGAATAAGTTGCAGAATGTACATCCAAACCAAAATCACTGCCCTCGTGTTGAATCCAACTCCTAGTGACCCTTCCTTGAGTTTCCAAGGCAGTGTCTCTAAGGAAGTAGATTGCCCAGTCTCCTTTCCAAGGAGTGGCTGGTGGGTTTGAACTGCCAGCCTTCTAGTTAGCAGTCAAATGCCTTAGGCACTGTGCCACCAGAGCTCCTCAGAATGTACACACCAAACCAAAAACCCAAACTCACTGCCGTGGAGTCAGATCTGACTCATAGCAACTCCTCCTTGGGTTTCTGAGGCAGTATCACTACAAAAGTAGATTGCCCAACCTTTCTTCTGTGGAGAGAGGCTAGTGGGTATTTCTTTGGAAATAATCAGAACTCATTCTTACATTACGTAGAACAGGGCACTTATTCATGGAGGGTCTGGAAGGGTGAGGAGGAAGTTTTTAAAACCAAAACAAACAAACAAAAAAACCCAAACACACTGCCTTCGAGTCAGATCCAACTCATAGCAACCCCTCCTTGGGTTTCTGAGGCAGTATCTCTATGGAAGTAGATTGCCTAACCTTCCTTCCGAGGATGGGCTGGTGGGTTTGAACCGCCAGCCTTCTGGTTAGCAGTCAAATGCCTTAGGCATTATGCCACCAGAGCTCCTTTTAAGACCAAAGGGACATGGAAAGGCTGTTCATGCAGTTGAAATAGTATGGTCAAGTGCAAAAATGAGTTGGAGTGCAGCTTGTGCTTGGGGAGATGTGAGTAATTGTTGTGCAACATGAGCATTCATGGAGTAGAGGGAGTATATATATGTAAACGTATATTTTAAAAAAAGGAAAAATCAAACTCATTGCTGTCGAGTCAATTCCGACTCATAACAACCCCTCCTTGGGTTTCCATGGTGGTGTCTCTATGGAAGTAGACTGCCCAGTCTTCCTTCCGAGGAGTGGCTGGGGGGTTTGAACCTCCAGCCTTCTGGTTAGCAGGCAAATGCCTTAGGCACTATGTCAGAGTAAGCATATATGTGCAATAAAACATTTAATCAAAGTTTCCATAAGGTATAAAAAGAGCACCAATCCAAGAGAGGTCAATTATAATTACAGAAGGGCTATGGTGAATGAAGGCGTTCACAGAGAAGGTGATGTAAATAGAAGCATCATTTGGATTTTGTGTCACGTAAGTCTTGTTTTCTGGATAAGAGGATTTTGCAGACGTAGGAGGAAAAGTCACTAGTAACAAACATAATATGCATACTCATCATCTTGAGATGGCATTTACTTTAGTCCTTGGGAGTGTCACCTGGTAAGAATTGTTGTAACACAGACTCCAAGGTTCCATGGGTAGTACAAATGGTTAAGCATTTGGCTACTTGCCAAAAGGCTGATGGTTCTAACTCACCCAGAGACACCTCGGAATACAGGCATGATATCATGTGCACACCATTATGGTATTAAAACAGAATAGTTTCATCTCCCTAAAAAGGCCCTGTACTTCCCCTGAGGCCCTGGGAACCACTGGCCATTTTATCTCTGTAGTTTTATCTTTTTTAAAATGTCATATTGTTTTAAGCATGCAGTAGGTAGTTTTATCAGACTATCTTCTTTCACTTGTTGTTGTTGTTGTTGTTATGTGCCGTCGAGTCAGCCCTGACTCATAGCGACCCCTCCTTGGGTTTCCGAGGCAGTATCACTACGGAAGTAGGATTGCCCAACCTTCCTTCCGAGGAGTGGCTGGTGGGTTTGAACCGCCAGCCTTCTGGTTAGCAGTCAAGTGCCTTAGCCACTATGCTACCAGAGCTTTCACTTAGCAATGTGCATTTAAGGTTCTTCCATATCTTTTCATAGTTTGATAAGTCATTTCTTTTTTTGCTAAATAATATTCTGTTGTATGATTGTACCACAGTTTATCCATTCACTTAATTGAGGAATATCTTGGTTGTTTTTAATTTTTTGGCAATTATGAACAAAGCTGCTATAGACATTTGTGCACAGATTTTTGAGTGGACATGTTTTTTAATATCCCTGAACTTTTTAGTGACTTGATCCAATAAACTCTTATCTTCATTTAAGCTCATTTAAGTCAGGCCTTCTGTCCATTGATACTAAAAGGCCTCTTGGAAACAGCCTCTTCTGTTCATCATTTGCATAAGGTGACTCAGAGATGTGTGGGAGCTCTGGTGCCATAGTGCCTAAGGTATTTGACTGCTAACCAGAAGGCTGGTGGTTCAAACCCACCAGTCACTCCTCAGAAGAAAGTTGGGAAATCTACTTCTGTAGTGATACTATCAGCAGTGTGCTGCTTGTGCTACTGTGCATACATCATAGATCCACATTTTGTGTGACTTATCCAATTTGTTAATCAAGCTGCAGAAATTCACTGGATAATTAACAAATTTCTACTTTGTTTTATTTTAAATGATACCAATCCTTGATTAAAAATATTTTCAATTGCACATGTTTTTTGCTTTTCTTCTTTTTCAGTACACACAATTTAATTGCAGCTAGTAATGGAGGGCTAGTAAATTCCAATGTGTAATAACATGTTTCCTTCTGGGGTGTAACTTCCTTAGTTGGTTCACCGAGCCAACAATGCTAAGTATGAGAAGCTCCTGTTTTCACATCAGACATATATGACATATCTCTGACCAAATCCCACAGTCCTCGTGTTCAAAGTTTCCTCTTAATTGTAGCTTAGATTTTATTAACTCAAGGAAATGATTAACCAGGATTTTAACAAATACATCAGAGTCCTCTTCCCTTCATAGCATTATAAATTATGTTTTATTTATCTCTAACTATGCTATAGGTAGCTCAGTGCCCTGTGTGAAGAATTTTCTCATTGTGTGCTTGTTGGATTTTGTTAAATTAAATCTATAGGCACTCATAAAGAGGCTAAAGGTTATAAAGTTTTTTGATGTTACAAATCTAACTTGAAGGTAGATCATAAGGGGCCTGAGAGATTCTCTAGTTGCATCCTTTTATTGTAAATCGATTTTCTCTCTTTCATTGTTTTACAGAAAAAAAACACCATAGATACCCCTAAAGCACCAACCCTACCCCACCCCTTCTTTAACCTTCCTCCCTAGAGTTAAGCTCTATGTCAAAGTTATGTAGCAATCTAATATATGTTTTTATAGTTTTATGATGTTTTAGTGTTAAAAATGCATCTTTTTTTTTTTTTTATTGTGATTTGGGTGAAGATTTACAGAGCAGATTCACTTTCCATACAGCAGTACACATACACTTTGTCTCATGACATTGACCACAGTTTACCACAATGAAACAGCTCCCCTTCCACTTCCTCCCCATAATTACCCTTTCCCCGTGTTCATCCCTCCATGCACTCCTGTCCCCTGAGCTGTCTCCCTGTGCATAAAAAGCCCTTCTTTCTCCCATGATTGTTCTCTCCAAGGAGTGTATCTACCTGAGGTAAATGTTCAACTCATATGCCTGTCTTTGGTTTGGCTGGAAACCACGGGTGTGGGTTCAATTCCTGACCTGAAGGGCAGCTAGGGGCCATAGTCTCAGTGGTTCCAACAGGCTCTATGGGTCCAACAAACTTGGTCCCCACCCCCTTTTTTTTTCTCTCCAAATGATTTTGAGTTTTGTTCCACATTGTTCTCCTTCTCTATCCAGGATCTCCTACATAGATCCCCTTCCAAGTGGATGACAGTGGTAGCCAG
>NW_006921603.1:20447989-20461868 GCF_000298275.1 Orycteropus afer afer | reverse complement strand
ATTTAATTTTTAGAAGGTCCCAGTCATCTGGTTTCTCTTCTGCTGTTTGTGCATTTTGAGTTATGCTTGATAGTCTATTTATGCCATATATTAGGGCCCCTAAATTTGCCCTTAGATTAAATGCATCTTTTTGCAGTGTGCTTTTTTTTTTTCACTCACCTTGTTTTTGTGATTTATCCATGTTGATACACATGGATCTACTCTAGAAACACTTATGCATGAGCATAATGAAGTATGTATGAGACTGTTCACCTCAGCACTCTTTGTAATATGAAAAGCTTGAAATGATCCAAAGTAGGTAAATGGGTGAGCTGAGGTTTATTAATATGATGGAATCCGACATGCATTATTTAAACAAATAGCTTCTTTATTTTATGGACAAGGGGTCAAGAGAAGTTATGTGAAATGACAAACATCACTCAGATGAGTAATGGAAAATCTGAATCTCTGAATCCAGGATTCCTGAGTCTTAGCCTCACTCACTGCCATCAAGTCAATTCGACTCATAGCGACCCCTCTTAGGCTTCTGAGGCAGTATCTCTACAGAAGTAGATTGCCCAGTCTTCCTTCCAAGGAGTGGCTGGTGGGTTTGAACCACCAGCCTTCTCATTAGCAATCAAATGCCTTAGACACTATGCTACCAGAACTCCCTAGTCTTAAGCTAGCACACTTTAGTTATTGACCTTATATTTTGAAATATTTTAAACTTAGAAAAAAATCATGAGAACAATACATAGAAAGAATTCCCACACAAGATTTATCCATATTACCTGCTTCTGATATCTTGGCACCTTTCTTTTATTCTTCCTTCTTTCTTTTATCTCTCTCATTTTATCTCTAATTTTATCATAATATATGTGGCTCACATATATAATGCCCTTATACTATATTAGTGTGATTTCATATTAATGAAGATATGCTCTTAAATTTCATAGTACAGGTATCAAATTCAGGAAATTTAATACACACATTCACATATATATAATCTCCACCACTTGTCTGTCAGTTTACTATTTCACTTGGATGTACCATCAACATCTATGGAAGCAGCAATCAAGAACGTATCTCACTTCCATAGAGATACCAAAGATCAAAGACCAAACCAAACTCACTGTCATCAAGTCAGATCCGACTCATAGCAAACCTTCCTTGGGTTTCCAATCCGGTATCACTATGGAAGTAGATCGCCCAACCTTCCTTCCAAGGAGTGGCTGGTGGGTTTGAACTGCCAGCCTTCTGATTAGCAGTCAAATGCCTTAGGCACTATGCTACCAGAGTGCCTTCTGTAGAGATATTGCCTCGGAAATCCAAGGAGAGATGGCTATGAGTTGAATTGACTCAATGGCAGTGAGTTTGGTTTGTTTTTAAACAATACAAATTTATAGTCTCACAGTTTTATAGCTAGGAGTCTAAATCTAGTGTCTCGGCAGGGCCACATTCTCTCTTAAGGCTCTTGAGGAAGAGCCCTCTTTGTCTGTCCCAGCTTCTGGCTTGCAGCTGCAGCATACCTCCAACTCTGTCTCTGTCCTTCATCATATGGTTGTCTTTCCTTTGTCTTCTGTTTTTTTTAATGACATCATTTGGATGGGATTAGGACACACCCTAGGAGCTCTGGTCAAAAGCAGGCCCAGCCAGGTTGACACAACCTTAACTACCACAAGCACTATGCAACAATCTAGGAGGTGGAACAGAAGCCCTACCATGTTATCAGGTCACTTAACTGGGATGTTCCATGAAACCATGACCCTAAACCTCCAAATCAAGGAACCAAATCCCATGAGGTGTTTGGTTGTACCTAAGCAGCCTCAGCAGCTATCTTTATTTCTTTATTTATTTTGTTATTGTTGTAAATATATTTATCATTCAACTTTTGCCAATTCAAATTTTTATAGGTGCACAACTTTTTAACAGCAATTACAACAATCGGCTCTGAAACCTTACCCTTAAGCATGCAATTTTCCATCACTATTAATCCACCTTATTCCCCTCTCTCCTGCCCCTGGTAACAACTGATAAACTTTGGTCTGTACACATTTGTCTTTTATTGTTTTTTTGTATAAGCAGGGTCATACAATATTTATCCTTTTGTGATTGACTTATTTCACTCAGCATAATGTCTTCATGCTCCATCCATACTGTAGCATATATCAAGATTTCATTTCTCCTACTGGTGGAAAAATATTCCACTGTATGTATGTATCACATTTAACTTCATGTTCTATTAATTAATAACACCTTCAAAGACTATTTCCACACAAGGCCACCTTCACAGGTACTAGAGGTTAGGACTTAAGATATATTTTTGGGAGACAGAATTCAATCTATAACAACTACCAGGAAGGAGAATACAGTAAGATGTGGCAAACATTAATCTACAGAAACAATTTAACCAAGGAGCTCATATTCCTTGAAGAAGTCACAGTACATCATAATGCTTAATAGGCACATGGAGTACCAGTGGGGTGACCTATGTTCAAAAGCCAGCTCCACTACTTACAACTGGGTGATGCCGGACAAGATGTAGCTACTCTCTGACTTGGTTTCCTCAGCTGTAAAATGATGATAATACTTACCTGACAGATTGTGGGGAAATTTATCTGAAATAATGTATGTGAAGAGCCTTAGTTTGTGTTCAGACAATTCATTTATAGCACATACCTTTCCCTCCATATGTGCACTGAGATTTCATTTCTGTTAAGTTGGCGTGTTAATGGTTATGACACGTAGTAACCTTTAAGCCTGTTCACAGCAAGCAATGTGGGCGGTGATGCTTAAGTCAGTACTTCCCTAGTCACCTGGTTTCTGTGTAAGCACAGACAAGGATGCTTTCTCTCTAACATACTACACCACATCAAACTGGATACTATGCAAAAGATTTTTGCTTATGTAGTCATAGAAAAGGAAATTTGCATCAGTTTGCTCGAACATTTTGGTTAGCCATAGTCTACTCACATTTTGAAACTAGTAGAGGGATTTTCCTCTTCTAAGATGGTGTGCAATGTCTTTATCCAGGCATAATTGTTGAGATGGAAAGATAACAATGATAAACATTTGTAAAAGTGGAAAAAAAAAAAGCCCAACAAGTTTAGTTTCCTTAGTCTTCCAAATAGGATCCATAGTGCAATTCAGTGGTCATTCATGGGCTTTTAAAATTGATTCTTTTATTCCAATTGAATTACATCTACTGCCAGTTATTCTGGCTGCAATTGCTAAGAAGTTGATATAGGTAGGAGTTGTCAGGATGGCTTAAGGTTTAACCCCAGTAACAATCTCCTGAAAATAACATCAAATATTTCTGTGTGCAATGGTCCTGGTTCAATATCGGGTAAATTAATATACAAGATAAAACAAACACCTTCAATCATGCTAATAATTATTTTTAAAAAAATCATGTAGATTCTGGGAGAAAAATACAAGGCTTTTTTTTTTTTTCTTAAATTCTAGAAAATTATGTTAGGACTTTCAATTACAAAGAATAGAAACCCAAGTCTAACTTGAGTAAGCAAAAAAGAAGACTGTATGATAAAAGTTTCTCATGAACCATAAATCAAGAATGTAACTGAATCTTATTTAACAATTGAAACCAGGGACTTCAATGCAATTAGGTTCTCATTCCGCCTCTCATCTTTTCTTTTATTTTTAGTTTATCTGCCTATTCTCCTTGCTGTCTGCCTGCAGACCATCTTCCTTTGACTCTGGCCACATGGGGGAAATCATGATTGACAATAGCTTCTGAACTTTTTTTTAATATATATTGTGATGAAAATATGCACAACAAAACATATGCCAACTCATCAATTTCTACAGTGATAGCTATTATGTTCTTCAGGTTGTACAACTATTTGCAATATCCTTTTCCAATCATTCCACCACCATTAACATAAACTCAATGCCCTCTAAGCAAAACCTCCTTTTTCTCCCTCCATCCCACCCCAAATGACCAATAATAACCTTGGTTTTTCTTTGTTCATTTTATTAGTGAGATCATACAGTATTTGTTCTTTTGCAACTGATTTTTTTTTTTTTTTTTTGCAACTAATTTGTTTTGCTAAGCATGATTTTTTATGGTTCATCCATGTAGTGGCATGCATCGGGACTTCATTTCTCTTTATAACTGAGTAGTATTCTATTGTGTGTTTATACCACACTTTGTTTATCCATTCTCCCGTTGATGGTCATGGGTAGTTCCCGAGGGGTGTATCAACAAGGCTGACTGCAATTCTCAATTTAAAAGGGGATGGGGGAAGGTGATTTAGACAAAGGCAATAGTAATACACAAGACCGAAGGCAAGAAAGAATGTTGCCCAATATGGAACTCTACAGAGCTTGGTGTGGTTGGAATGTAGAATGTAACACATAGAGTGGTAAGAGATGAAGTGAGAGGATTCAGTAAGTCATGCTTGAAGCTGCTGTTATGCCTTGCTGTAAATTTGTACTGAGGACACTTGAAAGCCTTCTAAAGAATGAAGGAATATAAAAGTGTTTTACAGTGATATGCTTCTAGAAAGGAGCTCTGGTGGTGTAGTGCCTAAGGCATTTGACTGCTAACCAGAAGGCTGGCTGTTCAAACCCACCAGCCACTTCTCAGAAAGAAGATTGGGTGATCTACTTCCCTAGTGATACTGCCTCAGAAACCCAAGAAAGGGTTGCTCTAAGTTGGATATGACCAGATGGCTAGGGGGTAGCATTGAATACATGGGACCATTGAAAAATCTGTTATGTAGATCATGGTAGCCTGAATTAAGTGTGTGGCAGTAGAAAGGATAAGAAGAAAGAGATTTAAGAGATACATATGGAGCAGTGGTTAAGAAGTAATTGTTGACTTGTTGAGGGGTGGTGAGAAAGAAGGAGAAGGCTTTACATTGTGGCATCTGGAGGATGATGATTCTTCAAGATTGAGAAAACAAGAAGAGAAGTAGAATTTAGGGGGAGGATGATGAGTTTAGTATTGGATGGATGAAGTTTGAAATGCCTTTTGATCATGTTGTATGTTGTAGAGTATAGGAGTGCAGAGCTCCAGAAAAAGATCTGGGTTGGAAATGCATATTTGGGAATCATCAGAATATTAAAAAACAAACAAACAAACAAACAAAATACACTGCTCTCGAGTCGGATCTGACTCATAGCGGTCCCTCCTTGGGTTTCCGAGGTGGTATCACTATGGAAGTAGATTGCCCAACCTTCCTTCCAAGGAGTGGCTGGGGGGTTTGAACCACCAGCCTTCTGGTTAACAGTCAAATGCCTTAGGTACTGCGCCACCACAGATAGTAACTAAAACTGGGTAGGAGGTATGATCAAAAGAGAAAAAGTGGAATGAGAAGAGGGTGGAAGCCTAAACCCTTGGGATCATGAATATTTAAGGAGTAGGAAGAGGAAGAAAGACCGAAAAGACAAGCATGGAAGAAGTGGCCAGAAAAGTGGGGAAAAAACAAGAAGAGCGGCAAATCACAAGAGTCATGAGGGAAGAAAGTTTCAAAATGGCAGGTGAGTCGAATGCTTCAATAGTGTCAATTAAGGAGAGTCCTCTTGAGCCAAAGATTAAGTGTTCTTTGGCTTCAGCTAACGGAGGAGGTAGTAAATTGGGGGAGAAGAGTTGGGAGGAAGCCATATATTGCAGTGGGTTAAAAAATGAATGGAAAGAGGAGTGGAAACAGGAGCTGTTCTGTGTAATGTAGAGGTGAGATACAAAAACCCAAACCCACTGCCATTCAGTCGATGCTGACTTGTAGTGACCCCTATAGCGTTTGGTTTCCAAGACTATAAATCTTCACAGAAGCAGACTGCCTCATCTTTCTCCCACAGAGTAGCTGGTGGATTAGAACCACTAAACTTTTGGCTAATAGCCCAATGCCTTAACCACAGTGTCACCAGAGCTTCTTAGAGGTGAGAAAGGACAACAATAAAACAGAGTTTAGGGTCTATTTTCTCTCCTTCCCCAAGTTTTAAGTGATTTGAGCATGTTTCAAAGCTGATTTTAAAACAAACACAAAGAAACAGTATAATGGAAAATGATTTAAAAAAAAAAAAAATCTCAGAGACAAAGTAAGTTGAGTTGAGAGTGAATGAGTGAGTTGAGACCAATTCCTGAAGTCCAGTGCCAAGTGGAGATATGTCTGACAGGGGAAAATGTACCTTTTTTGTTTTATGGGGGAAGGCGAGAGGATGGGTGGGGGTGCAGGTAAGCTTCTAGGCACGGTTGGTGGTGAGGCAAGGAGGTATCCATCAATTGACATCTATTTTCCCTGAGGAGAAGTGATGAAACAACTGGGGGTGCTAACTAATACAAGCAAAGAGAAAAAGTTCCTTTCACAAGATCTAGATGGAACGATTAGGTGGGTGGTTCTCAACACTGGCAGCAAATTAAATACCCCCAATGAGATTTTAAAGGATACTACTGAGAAGCTCTGGTAGCACAGTAGCTAAGATACTTGCCTGCTAACCAGAAGGCTGGCGGTTCAAACCCACCAGCCACTCCTCGGAAGGAAGGTTGGGCAATGCTACTTCTGTAGTGATACTGCCTCGGAAACCCAAGGAGGGGTTGCTATGAGTCGGGTTTGACTCGACAGCACATAACAACAACAACAACTGGGCCTTGGAGTGGGGCTTTGGCTTTAGTACATTTTTTGTTTACTCTTAGGTTCTCCCAGTGTTTCCAACATGCAGACAGTATGAGAACCACTGCCTATTTCCAAAAAGTTAATGTGGGGTGGGTTGGGAAAGAGTACTGGACAAGGAGTCAGAAGGGTAGGATCTACCCCAGCTCTGCCTCTCTGGGCAAACCAACCAGCCAATTCCACTTCATTAGCAAAATCAACAGGTTAGATTGCATTAGATAGTATTTTTAAACAATAATAAACAAATGAGTATATTCAATGACTATTTCAAGTAGAATCATCTTTGTAATTTATATTTGAAGCAACACATTTCTTTATGCCAAACTTTCTACCAGCTGTGGAATACCTGGTGTCTCAGAATTCAGCTGTTATTTTTCATTGGTGAGATATTTAATTAGGAGCTCTGGTGGCATAGTGCCTAAGGCATTTGACTGCTCACCAGAAGGCTGTGGGTTCAAAGCCCCCAGCCACTCCTCAGAATGAAGGTTGGGCAATCTACTTCCGTGGTGGTACTGCCCCAGAAACCCAAGAAGGTGTCGCTATGAGTAGGATCTGATTCCATGGCAGTGGATTTTTAAGATATTTAATTAATGTTATGTGTGATGATTATAAGAAGCCTTGGTGGTACAGTGGTTAAAGCACTGGGCTGTGAACCCACCAGATGCTTCATAGGAAAAAGATGAGGCACTCTGCTTCTGTAAGGATTTATAACTTTGGATACCCTATGGGGCAATTCTACTCTGTCCTTAAAAGGTCACTATGAGTTGGAAGTGACTTGATAACAATGAGCTTTTGGGTTTTTATGGTAATTACACTTATTTGTTTGCTCATTTTTTTAAATGTGCTGCACCATTTGTCTGCCCTAATTATCAGCTGAGAGCTGTCTAATTACTGTGGCGGCTAGAAACATTTCCTCTCTAAGAAATGCATGATGTCTCATTATGTTGTTGTTGTTAGGTGCTGTCTAGTCATCTCTGACTCAGTGACCCTATGCACAGCAGAACAAAACACTGCCTGGTCCTGTGCCAACCTCACAATCTCTGCCATACCTGTGTCAATCCACCTTGTTGAGGGCCTTCTCCTTGTTTATTAACCCCCCACTTTACCAAGCATGATATCCTTCTCCAGAGAATGGTCCTTTATATTATATTGCTATATTATATTATTTCCTTCTCATGGGAAGCATGAATAGATCAGGCCATTTTCTATGATTTATTCATCCCAAAACTTATTGAGCACTTACTACGGGCCAGGCACTGTTCTAGGCATTTTATTATGGTGAAAATATACGTAACAAAACATACCACCTCAACAATTTGTACACGTTTAATCCAGTGATGTTGATTATATTCTTGCATTGATGAGTTTCGGTGAACAAAGCAGACAAAACTTCTGCCCTCATAGATCTTATATTCTAGTGTGAATGACAAGAGTGAGCAAGAGAAATGACTGAAATATGCAGCCTTTTCAAATGTAGATGATGGTGCTAGTTTAGACTGCTATGAAGAAAGGAAAGCAGAGAAAAAGTATAGAAAGTATTAGGCACAGAGGTGAGAGGTTTGCAATTTTAGACAGAGTAACCAGGGAAGGCCTGTGGGAGGAGACAATAATATCTCCTACAGGAAGTGTACTAGTGAGCAATGCCAATATCTGGGGAAAGAGAACTTCAGGAAGAGAGAATAGCAAGTGCACAGACCTTGAGGGGCTCATGAGGTGGCAGTGCTGGAGCTGAGTGACTACAAGGAGGGAAATGAGGGCAGGGGCAAACCTGTTCGGTCATTATTGGTTCATTGTAGTAACTTTGGCTCTTATTATACATGGAATGAGAAGTCAATGGCAGATTTTGAACAGACAAGTATTTCAGCAGGATTATCTTGCTACATCTAGCTACTTTACTGAAGATGGTCCTTAAGAGACTTTTGCAATAATCAAGGTGAGAGATGACAGTGGTTTTGACTAGCATGGCTGAATTAAGGTAGTAAGAAATCATTCAATTTCTGGATGTATTTTGAAGGTAGGTAGATAGCATTTCCTGATAGAGTGGATATGAGGAATAAGAGTGAAAAAGAAGTCAAGGATAACACCAGGATATTTGAGCAACTAGAAAAATGAAATCACTATTTACTGAGATGGGGACTCTGTGAAAAGATAAGGTTTGGGAGGTGACCTCAAGAGCTCAGTTTTCGGTATATTGGATCTTAGATGTGTTGATATGCACAGATGGAGATGTCAAGTAAACAGTTGAGTCTACCCTAAAAAACCAAACCAAACTCACTACTGTCAATTCGAATCTGACTCATGCGACCCTTCCTTGGGTTTCCAAGGTGGTATCACTACGAAAGTAGATTGCCCAACCTTCCTTCTGAGGAGTGGCTGGTGGGTTTGAACTGCCATCCTTCTGGTTAGCAGTCAAATGCCTTAGGAAACCAAGCAGTTGCTGTTGAGTTGACTCAAGATGGTTCCACGTGTGTCAGAGTAGTACTGTGCTCTATCAGGTTTTCAATGGCTGGTACTTTTTGGAAGTAGATCTCCAAGACTTTCTTCCAAGGCACCTATGGGTGGAACTTCAGTTGGCAGCTGAGTGTGTTAAACCACCCAGGGATTCCACAAAGCATGTAGATAGTGCTCAAAACTACGAGAGTACACGAGATCACCAAAGGAGGGCAGAAGACTTGAGCTGTGGGGTTTCTGACATTTAGGTGACAGAGAGACAAGGAAATCAGAAAAACAGATGAAAGAGGAGGGAAATTGTGGGCTTGTGATGTTCTCCAACTGAAGTGGAGAAAATGTTTCAAGGAGACAGTCGTCAACTCAGTCAAATCTTGAGTGAGGTATGAAGATCTGTGTTCTTGTCTCAGAAAACAGGACAAAGAGAGAGAACATGGAAATTTCAGAGAATTGCCGAAGGTAAATTGTTTAATCTCAATCTAAACTCTTAAAAGGGAAAAAAATGAACAGAAAAAAAGTTTAGTCTAGCGATTTGAAATTCTGGTCATATTTTGTAGCTCTACATGCTTTCCTGGAAATTTGTTACTAAATTTGAATTTCCATTGCTTTAGTAAAACAAAGAAAAAAAGTAACATGAGTTTTTAAAAATCTTCCTTATTTCATCAAAGTGATGTGGATGGGTTGAATCTTTCATCTCTTGTGTTTCCAAAGCTTTTTAATTTTAATTTTTTTTTGTATTAGAATTGTCTTTATTTATTACTCAGCTCCTGCAAGCTCCCTTCCTTCTCTCACTGGGTTCTGCACCAGCTGCCTCTGTTCGAGCAAATGGAATTTCCAAAGTCACAAATTGGATGGAATGTGCAATGAATACTAAAAAACAAAAAAGCAAACCTGCAAATATTTCACAGCTGGCAGCTTCTTAAAGTCCTCTAAAAATCTCCTCATTTAATGAAATTTAAGTGATGTCCGATTTCAGCAACCAACATACAATAAATCTTCTATATTGAATCTTAAAGTAAAATGAGATAAGAAGAGAGTTGGAATAAATATTACATTGGTCAACAATAAATGAATATAAAATTTTCTATTTGCTATGGACTCCTAAACATTAAAACAAAAAATCAGGAGTATGATAGGAATTTAGGGTTGATGCTATGTAAGAGCCTAAGGCACTTGAGTGCTAACCAGAAGGCTGATGGTTCAAACCCACCAGCCACTCCTTGGAAGGAAGGTTGGGCAATCTACTTCCATAGTGATATCACCTTGGAAATCCAAGGAAGGGTTGCTATGAGTTGGGTCCAACTCTACGGCACACAACAACAACAACAACAACACAACAACAGCTATGTAAGAAGTGGAAAAAGCAGTCTTGCTCTATCTAAAAGTGATTGCTTTCAGAGTGGTTCAGCCCTTTTCCTCCAGTCTTCTTCACTCCACAATCCCACTGACATTTCCTTTCAGATATGTAATATTTCCATTCTTGCTATCTCAAACTTCTCTCATTGCCTACCATGAGTGAAGCACTAGGCCTTTTTATAGATGTTATTTTATTTCACCCTCTCAACAGATAGCCAGAAGAAGGTATGAATGTGATTTTTTTTTTTTTAAGAGGAAGAAACTGAATCCTAGAGAAGCTAAGAGTTTGCTAGAAACCACATAGCCAGGATATAGAAAAGCAGGATTCTAATCAGATCTGTGGGCTCCTAATGCCCACTGTTCTCCCATGACTTCATGCCAGCACTAAGTAT
Source organism: Orycteropus afer afer (assembly GCF_000298275.1). Taxonomy (NCBI): domain Eukaryota; kingdom Metazoa; phylum Chordata; class Mammalia; order Tubulidentata; family Orycteropodidae; genus Orycteropus; species Orycteropus afer. Next base: position 20,451,058 of record NW_006921603.1, on the reverse strand, counting down.
TCTAGCTTAAAACTTATTTTGCTAAATATGATACATGGCCCAGATATCATGATGGAAAATAGCAACAGATTCACTACATACAACTTTAAAACATTTATATGGCAAAAGAAAACATAAACATAAAAAACAACAAATAGGTTGGGAAAAGTATTGGAACACATATAACAGAAAAGGTGCTATGTAAAGAGCTCTTGCAAATGAAGAAAATAGCCAATAACTCAATAGAAAAATGGCCAGAAATATGAAAAAGCAAATCAAAAAATAAGAAATACGAAGACTAATAAACATAGAAAATGTTCAACTTTATTTTTCAAAAAACAATAAAAATGCAAGTAAGACACCCACCAGATGGCAAGAGTATAAATTGGCAGTCTTTCTGGAGGGATACTGTCTTTCTGGAGGGCAGTATTTACCAAAATGTAAATGTGTTTTGTCCCTTGACCGAGTAATTCCACATTTATGCATATATCCACCCCCAATAACATATCTATATAAAGATATTATATGAAGATTTATTAAAGGATTGGTTATAATAGTGAAAAATTGGAAACAAATATATATGAATAGGACTTTATGATACATTTATTCTTTGGGATACTACACAACTCTTTGAAAAGACAAAAGTGAAGTTATACACATTGACATGTAAAGTTTTCCAAGATGTATTGTTAGATTAAACTATCAAATCACAGAACAGTACCATATTTTACCATTTGAGTAAAAAAAGATAAAAACTACTGGAAAGGAAGCACTAACTTGTTGCTACCTTTGATGGTGGGGGTGGGAAGTGGGAAGCAGAGGTGTGAAGAGACCTGCTACTTTTTACTCCATTTATATTGGTATTGCTTTGATATTTTAAAGTGTATTTTCATGTATTAATTGTGTAGTTTAAAAGTAAAAATGAAAGAACTGTTTTCCCTTTATTTAATTATCATAATCTTTCCCTTTTTCTCACTCTCTTCTAAGAACGTTCTCAGGCAGGATGTGAAGAGAAAGAAAATGGTGAGGTTTATTGACTTCCTTATCTCACACTTGGGTTCCAGTATTTGACTTTGTATTTCCTTCCTGTGCTTCTGACAGAGTCACTAATTTTAGGCACGCCTTTATGGTTAGAAACAGCATTTTGTTTTCTTGAATTTTTGAAGAAATGAATTCAATGAAGAACTACGTTTCTGCAACACCATTGTTTAGTTGTTCTTTTTTTTTTTTTCTTCTACTTCCTTCTCATAAAGCTAGGCCAGAATCCTTTTGAGACCCCAAACAAAAATGAACCACTTAAGAATGAGTTCTTAATTTGTTGCTAAATGCTAATTATGAGAATTAGATAATAAATTGTATTCCAACATAAGCATAAAGGGAACACATCTTCAGAAAACTGATGGAAATTCTGGATATCCAAGATGCATAATACTCATCCTAAATTAAGCTGAAAAATAAATTTAGCGAAATAGCTAAGAGAGTCCCAATGAAACATTAATTGGAGTTTAATGGTGTAATCTTCACAGTGGGAAAGAGACATAGAACATTCTATCAAACCTTTGTTATAGTTCCTTGTGATTTTGCCTTAACTATAGCATTCAAGAAAGTTGTGCACAATTCATTCCATGAATCAGAATCCAATTATTTTATATTGGTTTTATACTTCTACCCAAGAGAGATTCATAAATTGTTTTTAATCACTTCTTTTATTTTAAATCAATAGTGTCTGCCAAGTGGGTAGCATTTCCTATTAAAACACCACCTCTTATAATTGGTATAATTACTTCATAAAGAGATAAACCGCAGGACAATTTGACACTCTTTGGGTTTATAAAATCAAATTATGTTCACAACATAGTATTTTATTCTTAGTGATTTCAAAAAGAACATAAACTTGAACAAAACCCAGACAATGATGGTAAAGTGATTGGGAAGAAGCAAGTTAATTATTGCATATAGTACTCCTATTAACAACCTCTGGGAGAAGCCTCCTCCAGAGTACAGGGAGGTTTAGGGAAATTCTGGCCTCTGTACCTTGAATTCAAGCCTACCAGCCACTCCGTGGGAGAAAGATGAGTCAGTCTGCATCCATAAAAATATACAGCCTTAGAAACAGTATGGGGAAGTTCTATTCTATCCTATAGGGTCGCTATGAGTCAGAATTGACTTGATGATAGTGGGTTTGATTTGGGTTTGGTAGCTTGGGTTGGCAACCTTCTGGCTGAGGCAGAGAGTGAAGTACAATTCTGAGGTTCAGGTCACCCAGGTGTGTAAGGATAGCCCTGTTGACCTGGGTTTTTTTGTTTTGTTTTGTTTTGTTTTTTTAATTTACTCCCGCTCCAGGGCTACCTGTCCAGGTTTTGACTCTCTTCACAAGCCACCTGCTTTTGTTTACTTTTCCCGAGCCCTCAAGTACTTGCTTTTTGAGTTCTGTCCAGAGATTCTAGTTGTGATCAGTAGGAAAGATAGGCTCAAACAATTATTTTTAATTTCAAAATAAATTAAAAATCACAGCTAGCAAAAAAAGCTTGAGGTGCTAGTAATTTTAGATTTTTCCCCAAAAAACCAAACTTTGAATTTGTATGTTTAGCTGGAGATCCAGAAAGAAAAGCAGAGAGAAGCTACTAGTATTTCTGTTGAAAAAAGCTCTTCACAGCTCACTTCTGATCAAAACAGCACTAAGTGTCAGAGCTGTAAATCACCTTAGAAATCACTCAGTAGGTTCATTTAACAGAAAGTGAAATGAGGGCTCACAGAAGGGGAATAATTTGTTCTATCACTAATCCAGGGCATGACAAACTAGGACCAGAACTCAGCTTTATTTAATACAATTACTCAAGTATCTGGGAACAATTTTCCAAGTGCCGAGGAATGTGCTGGGCATCATGGGAGCCTCTTCACACACACAGTCTGATTGGGAGTCAACACTTGTCCACATGAAAGGGTAAAAGGTAACATGGGATGGTTGTTTCAAGGCCCTGAGTGTGGAGTACTGCTTTTTTTTTAATTGTGATTTGGGTGAATATTTACAGAGCAAATTCACTTTCCATACAGCAGTTCACATATACTTTGTCTCATGTCATTGACCAC